>NC_044976.1:110294947-110556187 GCF_008728515.1 Papio anubis | reverse complement strand
GCTGCATAGTATTCCATGGTGTATATGTGCCACATTTTCTTAATCCAATCTGTCACTGATGGACATTTGGGTTGATTCCAAGTCTTTGCTATTGTGAATAGTGCTGCAATAAACATACGTGTGCATGTGTCTTTATAGCAGCATAATTTATAATCCTTTGGGTATATCCCCAGTAATGGAATGGCTGGGTCATATGGTACATCTAGTTCTAGATCCTTGAGGAATCGCCATACTGTTTTCCATAATGGTTGAACTAGTTTACAATCCCACCAACAGTGTAAAAGTGTTCCTATTTCTCCACATCCTCTCCAGCACCTGTTGTTTCCTGACTTTTTAATGATCGCCATTCTAACTGGTGTGAGATGGTATCTCATTGTGGTTTTGATTTGCATTTCTCTGATGGCCAGTGATGATGAGCATTTTTTCATGTGTCTGTTGGCTGTATGAATGTCTTCTTTTGAGAAATGTCTGTTCATATCCTTTGCCCACTTTTTGATGGGGTTGTTTGTTTTTTTCTTGTAAATTTGTTTGAGTTCTTTGTAGGTTCTGGACATTAGCCCTTTGTCAGATGAGTAGATTGCAAAAATTTTCTCCCATTCTGTAGGTTGCCTGTTCACTCTGATGGTAGTTTCTTTTGCTGTGCAGAAGCTCTTTAGTTTAATTAGATCCCATTTGTCAATTTTAGCTTTTGCTGCCGTTGCTTTTGGTGTTTTAGACATGAAGTCTTTGCCCATGCCTATGTCCTGAATGGTACTACCTAGGTTTTCCTCTAGGATTTTTATGGTATTAGGTCTAACATTTAAGTCTCTAATCCATCTTGAATTAATTTTCGTATAAGGAGTAAGGAAAGGATCCAGTTTCAGCTTTCTACTTATGGCTAGCCAATTTTCCCAGCACCATTTATTAAATAGGGAATCCTTTCCCCATTTCTTGTTTTTCTCAGGTTTGTCAAAGATCCGATGGCTGTAGATGTGTGGTATTATTTCTGAGGACTCTGTTCTGTTCCATTGGTCTATATCTCTGTTTTGGTACCAGTACCATGCTGTTTTGGTTACTGTAGCCTTGTAGTATAGTTTGAAGTCAGGTAGCGTGATGCCTCCAGCTTTGTTCTTTTGACTTAGGATTGTCTTGGAGATGCGGGCTCTTTTTTGGTTCCATATGAACTTTAAAGCAGTTTTTTCCAATTCTGTGAAGAAACTCATTGGTAGCTTGATGGGGATGGCATTGAATCTATAAATTACCTTGGGCAGTATGGCCATTTTCACGATATTGATTCTTCCTATCCATGAGCATGGTATGTTCTTCCATTTGTTTGTGTCCTCTTTAATTTCACTGAGCAGTGGTTTGTAGTTCTCCTTGAAGAGGTCCTTTACATCCCTTGTAAGTTGGATTCCTAGGTATTTTATTCTCTTTGAAGCAATTGTGAATGGAAGTTCATTCATGATTTGGCTCTGTGTTTGTCTGTTATTGGTGTATAAGAATGCTTGTGATTTTTGCACATTAATTTTGTATCCTGAGACTTTGCTGAAGTTGCTTATCAGCTTAAGGAGATTTTGGGCTGAGACAATGGGGTTTTCTAAATATACAATCATGTCATCTGCAAACAGGGACAATTTGACTTCTTCTTTTCCTAACTGAATACCCCTGATTTCTTTCTCTTGCCTAATTGCCCTAGCCAGAACTTCCAACACTATGTTGAATAGGAGTGGTGAGAGAGGGCATCCCTGTCTTGTGCCAGTTTTCAAAGGGAATTTTTCCAGTTTTTGCCCATTCAGTATGATATTGGCTGTGGGTTTGTCATAAATAGCTCTTATTATTTTGAGGTACGTTCCATCAATACCGAATTTATTGAGCGTTTTTAGCATGAAGGGCTGTTGAATTTTGTCAAAAGCCTTTTCTGCATCTATTGAGATAATCATGTGGTTCTTGTCTTTGGTTCTGTTTATATGCTGGATTATGTTTATTGATTTGCGAATGTTGAACCAGCCTTGCATCCCAGGGATGAAGCCCACTTGATCATGGTGGATAAGCTTTTTGATGTGTTGTTGAATCCGGTTTGCCAGTATTTTATTGAGGATTTTTGCATCGATGTTCATCAGGGATATTGGTCTAAAATTCTCTTTTTTTGTTGTGTCTCTGCCAGGCTTTGGTATCAGGATGATGTTGGCCTCATAAAATGAGTTAGGGAGGATTCCCTCTTTTTCTATTGATTGGAATAGTTTCAGAAGGAATGGTACCAACTCCTCCTTATACCTCTGGTAGAATTCAGCTGTGAATCCATCTGGTCCTGGACTTTTTTTGGTTGGTAGGCTATTAATTATTGCCTCAATTTCAGAGCCTACTATTGGTCTATTCAGGGATTCAACTTCTTCCTGGTTTAGTCTTGGAAGAGTGTAAGTGTCCAGGAAATTATCCATTTCTTCTAGGTTTTCCAGTTTATTTGCGTAGAGGTGTTTATAGTATTCTCTGATGGTAGTTTGTATTTCTGTGGGGTCGGTGGTGATATCCCCTTTATCATTTTTAATTGCGTCGATTTGATTCTTCTCTCTTTTCTTCTTTATTAGTCTTGCTAGCGGTCTGTCAATTTTGTTGATCTTTTCAAAAAACCAACTCCTGGATTCATTGATTTTTTGGAGGGTTTTTTGTGTCTCTATCTCCTTCAGTTCTGCTCTGATCTTAGTTATTTCTTGCCTTCTGCTAGCTTTGGAATGTGTTTGCTCTTGCTTCTCTAGTTCTTTTAATTGCGATGTTAGAGTGTCAATTTTTGATCTTTCCTGCTTTCTCTTGTGGGCATTTAGTGCTATAAATTTCCCTCTGCACACTGCTTTAAATGTGTCCCAGAGATTCTGGTATGTTGTATCTTTGTTCTCATTGGTTTCAAAGAACATCTTTATTTCTGCCTTCATTTCGTTATGTACCCAGTAGTCATTCAGGAGCAGGTTGTTCAGTTTCCATGTAGTTGAGCGGTTTTGATTGAGTTTCTTAGTCCTGAGTTCTAGTTTGATTGCACTGTGGTCTGAGAGACAGTTTGTTATAATTTCTGTTCTTGTACATTTGCTGAGGAGTGCTTTACTTCCAATTATATGGTAAATTTTGGAGTAAGTACGATGTGGTGCTGAGAAGAATGTATATTCTGTTGATTTGGGGTGGAGAGTTCTATAGATGTCTATTAGGTCTGCTTGCTGCAGAGATGAGTTCAATTCCTGGACATCCTTGTTAACTTTCTGTCTCGTTGATCTGTCTAATGTTGACAGTGGAGTGTTGAAGTCTCCCATTATTATTGTATGGGAGTCTAAGTCTCTTTGTAAGTCTCTAAGGACTTGCTTTATGAATCTGGGTGCTCCTGTATTGGGTGCATATATATTTAGGATAGTTAGCTCTTCCTGTTGAATTGATCCCTTGACCATTATGTAATGGCCTTCTTTGTCTCTTTTGATCTTTGATGGTTTAAAGTCTGTTTTATCAGAGACTAGGATTGCAACCCCTGCTTTTTTTTGTTCTCCATTTGCTTGGTAAATCTTCCTCCATCCCTTTATTTTGAGCCTATGTATGTCTCTGCGTGTGAGATGGGTCTCCTGAATACAGCAGACTGATGGGTCTTGACTCTTTATCCAGTTTGCCAGTCTGTGTCTTTTAATTGGAGCATTTAGTCCATTTACATTTAAGGTTAAGATTGTTATGTGTGAACTTGATCCTGCCATTATGATATTAACTGGTTATTTTGCTCGTTAGTTGATGCAGTTTCTTCCTAGCCTCGATGGTCTTTACATTTTGGCCTGTTTTTGCAATGGCTGGTACCGGTTGTTCCTTTCCATGTTGAGTGCTTCCTTCAGGGTCTCTTGTAAGGCAGGCCTAGTGGTGACAAAATCTCTAAGCATTTGCTTATCTGTAAAGGATTTTATTTCTCCTTCACTTATGAAACTTAGTTTGGCTGGATATGAAATTCTGGGTTGAAAATTCTTTTCTTTAAGAATGTTGAATATTGGCCCCCACTCTCTTCTGGCTTGGAGAGTTTCTGCCGAGAGATCTGCTGTGAGTCTGATGGGCTTCCCTTTGTGGGTAACCCGACCTTTCTCTCTGGCTGCCCTTAAGATTTTTTCCTTCATTTCAACTTTGGTGAATCTGGCAATTATGTGTCTTGGAGTTGCTCTTCTCGAGGAGTATCTTTGTGGCGTTCTCTGTATTTCCTGGATTTGAATGTTGGCCTGCCCTACTAGGTTGGGGAAGTTCTCCTGGATGATATCCTGAAGAGTGTTTTCCAACTTGGTTCCATTTTCCCCCTCACTTTCAGGCACCCCAATCAGACGTAGATTTGGTCTTTTTACATAATCCCATACTTCTTGCAGGCTTTGTTCATTTCTTTTTCTTCTTTTTTCTTTTGGTTTCTCTTCTCGCTTCATTTCATTCATTTGATCCTCAATCGCTGATACTCTTTCTTCCAGTTGATCGAGTCGGTTACTGAAGCTTGTGCATTTGTCACGTATTTCTCGTGTCATGGTTTTCATCTCTTTCATTTCGTTTATGACCTTCTCTGCATTAATTAGTCTAGCCGTCAATTCTTCCACTTTTTTTTCAAGATTTTTAGTTTCTTTGCGCTGGGTACGTAATTCCTCCTTTAGCTCTGAGAAATTTGATGGACTGAAGCCTTCTTCTCTCATCTCGTCAAAGTCATTCTCCGTCCAGCTTTGATCCGTTGCTGGCGATGAGCTGCGCTCCTTTGCCGGGGGAGATGTGCTCTTATTTTTTGAATTTCCAGCTTTTCTGCCCTGCTTTTTCCCCATCTCTGTGGTTTTATCTGCCTCTGGTCTTTGATGATGGTGATGTACTGATGGGGTTTTGGTGTAGGTGTCCTTCCTGTTTGATAGTTTTCCTTCTAACAGTCAGGACCCTCAGCTGTAGGTCTGTTGGAGATTGCTTGAGGTCCACTCCAGACCCTGTTTGCCTGGGTATCAGCAGCAGAGGCTGCAGAAGATAGAATATTTCTGAACAGCGAGTGTACCTGTCTGATTCTTGCTTTGGAAGCTTCCTCTCAGGGGTGTACTCCACCCTGTGAGGTGTGGGGTGTCAGACTGCCCCTAGTGGGGGATGTCTCCCAGTTAGGCTACTCAGGGGTCAGGGACCCACTTGAGCAGGCAGTCTGTCCGTTCTCAGATCTCAGCCTCCGTGTTGGGAGATCCACTGCTCTCTTCAAAGCTGTCAGACAGAGTCGTTTGCGTCTGCAGAGTTTTCTGCTGCTTTGTTGTTGTTGTTGTTGTTGTTGTGTAGCTGTGCCCTGTCCCCAGAGGTGGAGTCTACAGAGACAGGCAGGTTTCCTTGAGCTGCTGTGAGCTCCACCCAGTTGGAGCTTCCCAGCAGCTTTGTTTACCTACTTAAGCCTCAGCAATGGCGGGCGCCCCTCCCCCAGCCTCGCTGCTGCCTTGCCGGTAGATCACAGACTGCTGTGCTAGCAATGAGGGAGGCTCCGTGGGCGTGGGACCCTCCCGGCCAGGTGTGGGATATGATCTCCTGGTGTGCCTGTTTGCTTAAAGCGCAATATTGGGGTGGGAGTTACCCGATTTTCCAGGTGTTGTGTGTCTCAGTTCCCCTGGCTAGGAAAAGGGATTCCCTTCCCCCTTGCGCTTCCCAGGTGAGGCGATGCCTCGCCCTGCTTCAGCTCTCGCTGGTCGGGCTGCAGCAGCTGACCAGCACCGATCGTCCGGCACTCCCCAGTGAGATGAACCCAGTACCTCAGTTGAAAATGCAGAAATCACCGGTCTTCTGTGTCGCTCGCGCTGGGAGTTGGAGACTGGAGCTGTTCCTATTCGGCCATCTTGCTCCGCCCCTGATACATTTTTTTAAATGTTAAACTGATTTTGCATTCTGGCGATAAACTCCACTTGGTCACAATGTATTAGCTTTTTTATATATTGCTGGATTCAATTTGCTTAAATTTTGTTAAGGAGTTTTGCTTCTATGTTCATAGTGGAAATTAGTTTGTAGGTTATTTTTCTTAGAATAACCACCTAGTTTTCGGGATCAAGATAATGCTTAAGTAATAGAATGAATTCAGGGTGCTCCCTCAAATTTTATTCTGTGGAAGAGTTTATGTAGAATAAATATTACATATTTCTTAATTTTGGTAGAATTCTTCAGTAAAGTTGTTTGGACCTAGAGTTTTCTTTATGGGAAAATTTTAAACTACAAACCCAATTTCTTTAATAGATACAGGGCTATTCAAGCTATTTCTTCTTTAGTAAGTTTTGACAGTTTGTGTCTTTAAAGGAATTTAAACCATTCACATTTAAAGTGATTATTGGTGTAGTTGAATAAATATCTACCAAATTTGTAACTGTTTTCTATTCTTGCACTCTTTTTAAATCTTCCATTAATCTTCCGCCTTCTCCAATTTTAATTTTATATGATTTCATTTTCCCATTTTCTATCTTAAGTTATATTTATTGACATAAAATTTTTATATTTGTTTGGTCTCCTTTTAATGTTGGCAAGATCTATAGTTATGGCCCTTCTCTCATTCAGGATGATATTGGTAATTTGTTATGTTTCTCTCCTGATCAGCCTGTCTAGAAGGTTATCATTTTTATTGTTATTTTTAAAGAAAGAGGTTTGATTTCGTTGGTTTTCTCCATTATTTTTGTTTTCTATTTCATTGATTTTCACTCTTATCTTTACTATTTACTTCATTTCACATTAAGTTTGGTTTTATTTCTCTGGTTTCTTAAAGAGGAAGCTTAGTCATCGATTTTAAATTTTTCTATTTTTCTAATATAAGATTTGAATGCTACAAATTATCCTGTAAGTCCTGCTTTAGCTTTTTTTTAAAAGGGAAATTTTAATATGTTGTGTTTTCTTTTTTTCAGTCAAAATATTTTCTGATTTTCCTTGCAATTTATTCTTTGGCTCATGGGTTACTTAAAAGGAGGTTTCTTAGTTTCTAAATATTTGGATCTTTTTCACGTATTTTTGTATTGATATCGACTTAAATTCCATTGTGGTTAGATAATATGCTCTGGATTATTTTAATCCTTTTAAATTTATTGAGACTTGTTTCATGATCTAGAATATGGTAAATATTGGCAAACATTTAGTGTATACACTTGAAAGGAATGTATTTTCTTCTGTTGGATAGGATATTCTATAAATGTCAGCACAAGTTGGTTGATAGTGTTGTTCATGTCTTCTATATCTTTATTTTCTGTTTATGGTGTTTATCAATTATTTAGATAACAGTATGAAATCACTGACAATAACTGTGGATTTGTCAATTTCTGCACTTTTATTTCTGCTTCATGCATTTTAGAGCTCTGTTATTAGGCACATAAATATTTATTATTGTTATGTCTTCTTGATTAATTGACTTCTTTATCAGGGCTAATTTTTCTAGTTCTGAAGCCTGCTTTGTCTGAAATTAATATAGCTACTCCTGCTTTCTTTTAATTAATGTTAGTATGTTACAGATTTCTCCATTCTTTTACTTTTTTATTGTAGCAAAAAACACATAACATTAAATTTACCACTGTAGCCAGTTTTAAGTGTACAGTTTGGTAGTGTTAAGCATATTTACATTGTTGTGCGATTAATCTCTAGAATTTTTTCATCTTGCAAGCTTGAAACTCTATACCCATTGAACACTAATTCTTTCCTCCCCCTGCCCTGCCTCCATTCCTTTTCTTTTAATCTATAAGCATCTTTATATTCGAAAGATTTCTTATAGACAACTTATAGATGGGTGTTTTTATTTAAAAAAAATTGATGTTTCTGTTTTTAATTGCTGTATTTAAACCATTTCCGTTTGAAGTCATTATCGATGTAGCTGGATAAATATCTACCAAATTTGTAACTGTTTTCTATTATTGGACTCTTTTTCAATCTTCCTTTCTTTTTCTGCCTTCTCCGATCTTAATTGAACATTTTACATGATTTCATTTTCTCTCCTCTCTTAGCTTATCAGTTATACTTCTTTTCAAAAAATTATTTTAGTAATTGTCCTAGTGTTTGCAATACACATTTACAATTACTCTGAGTCTGCTTTCAAGTAACACTATACTTCTTCACAAATAGTGTCAGCATAGTAAGGTATTTCTAATATCTCCCTTCTATTCCTTGTATCATTGCTGTTATTCATTTTACTTATCCTTAAGGTATAATAACCTAAAGAATTGTTGCCATCATTATTTTGAGCTACCAGTTATTTATTAGATCAGATAAGAATAAGAAAACTAAATATTTTATTTTGTTATGGCTTCATTTATTCTTTCTGCAGTGCTCTTTCTTTATGTAGATTTAAGTTTCTGATATATATGCTTTTCCTTTCTCTGAAGAACGTTTACTATTTCTTGCAGACCATGTCTACTGGTGAAAAATTTTCTCAGTTTTTATTTGCAGGACACAGAATTCTAGGTTTGTTAGTTTTGTTCTCTTAACCTTAAATATTTTAATGCAATCTTATAATCCTGCCTTTTAATTCACGTGTTTACACTATTTACATTTAACGTGATGATCAATATAGTTGGGCTTAAGTTTGCCACCATAATGTTTCTTTTTTATTTGACTCACGTGTTCTTGTTCCCCCTCCTTTAGTTTTACTTTTATTGACTTTAAAAAATTGATTTTATATCTTTTATGATCATTTTTTCTTCTTTATTGACTTACTTGTTTTGCTTTTGCTTTTGTTTTTCAGTGGTTGTTCTAGGGTTTGTAGTATATACTTTTAATTTAACACAGTCTACCTTCAAATAATTTTAACCATTACACATATTATATAACAACTGTATAATAGTAAATGGTCCCATTTTTATTTTTCCCTCCTGGCCTGTATGTTTTTGTTGTTACACATTTTACTTTTACATATGTTCAAAAAAACCCCAAATGTGTTGTTAATATTTCTACTTTAAACAGTCAATTATGTTTTAAAGAGATTTAGAAATAAGAAAACACATCTTTTATATTTACTCTCATATTTACCATTTTTGGTGCACTCCATTCCATTGTGTAGATCCTAACTTGCATCTTGCATTGTTTTCCTTCCTGTAAGAAATCTGAACATTTCTTACAGCGCTACTCCTCTGGTGATAAATTATCTCAGTTTTTGTATACCTTAAAAACTCTTTATTTTGCCCTCTTTTGTAAAAAGACATTTTAACTCTGCACAGAACTCTATACTGACAGGTTTTTTTCCTTTCTGTTGTTTAAAGATGTGACTCCACCATCTTCTGACTTGCACTGTTTCAGATGGGGAATCTGTTGTAACTCTAAGTTTTGTTCCTCTCTATGTAATATAGCTCCTCCCACCCCCACCCTCCTTTGGTTTATTTTAAGATTTTATCTCTATTACTAGTTTCCAACAATGTGATGATTTTTGATGTTCTTTGGTGTGGTTTTCTTTATGTTTCTTTTGCTCAGGACTTACAGAGCTTCTTGGATCTGTGGATCTGTAGTTTGACTTTTTAAATTTTAGGATAAATAAGAGGTGGTTTTCATAGGTCAGGTTCCCTGGAAACACATCTTTAGATGTAGATGTTCATGCAGGAGGTTTACTGGGGTACACACTCAGGAACAACAACTGAGAGGAGCAGCATTGGGCAGAGTGAAAATGCTGAGAGTTGTCTCAAATTCAGACAAGGGAGCTAAGCCCTACACTGACTGATCATTGAGTGTGGGCTGCCCTTAGGAAGGTGGCATAACCATAGGCAAGGAAGCTTTCTTTGGCCAAAAGAAAATTCTGGAGAAGGATTTAGCTGTAAATTATCTGCAGTCCACACTCCTGGCAGTTGGGGTATTAAGTATCTCACTCCTGAAGGTGAAATATAGGCAGTACACACAGCATCCTTTATAGAAGTGGTTCCTAGTAATATGTAATGAACTTGAAATCATCAGTGCTAGCGGTGAAATAGACTCACTATAGTATACCTTACTCCTGCGATGATTTTTGGCACTTCCATCAATAATGATCTTAGATTTTTACTCAACAATTTCATGTATGTAAGTCCTCAATGAAACTGTAAGCTTCTAGAAAACATTTTACCAATGTGTAGCCCCCTAAGTGACTTTCAGAGTATTGTGCTCATTTACTAGTGAAGTAATTAACTCCCAAAAGAAGCTTTTGGATTACCTCATCCAGATTCCACATTTTACAGCTGGGTAAACTAAGACTGAGATAAGTCATACAGCCAACAAGTACCGTACTTGAGACTAGAATCCAGATCTCTTAACCTATAACTCAATAAGTACTGCTTTCACTTTGCCTGGCTATATCACAAGGGCTCATCAGTAATTAGTACATAAATATAAATAAGTATTTACTACTTTACCTCTGGTGAATAAATAGCTCCAATAAGACTTTAAGTAAACATGAGTGGTATTGCATAGATGTTTTAAGGTAATGTAGGATTCGAAGAAGACTCAAAGTTTTACTAATACAATAAATTACAAGTAATATATTTTATATTGGTAAACAAATATAGATTTTAAGTGTTTAAATACAAAGAAAAAGACTATAAAGATATACAGTCAGCTCTCCATATCTGTGGGTTCTGCATCTGTGAATTCAACCAATTATAGATTGAAAATATTCAGAAAAAAGGATGGCTATATCTGTATTGAACAGGTGCAGATTTTTTGTCATCATTGTTCTTAAACAATACAGTAAAACAACTATTTACATAACATTTATATTATATTAAGTATTATAGGTAATCTAGAAATGATTTAAATTATATAGGAGGATGTGCACAGGTTATATGCAAATACTACACCATTTGATATAAGGGACTTGAGCATCTGTGAATTTTGGTATCCTTGGGTGTTCTGCAACCAACTTACCATGGATTCTGAGAGATGACTGTACCTTACAACAACACGTTAGCACTGATGATCTCTGAGTTGTGAAATTAAGAGCATTTGTTTTCACTAGCCATTAAAAATTTTTAAACAATAAACATAGATTAATTGTGTAATTTTAAATGAAGCTAAATCAAATATCTTGTCCAATGAGCCATTTCAGAATTGTATTGTTATTCAGCATCCTTGTGACAAGTTGCTTATCACCTCTGTAGCTAGTCTAATCCATTTTTAGACATTACTGCTTCTTAGAATACCCTTATGTTGAACTGGAATCTATTTCCCTAGAGTTTTTGCCTTTGATCCTTTTTTTCCCCTTGTGGTCATTCATTGGAAGTTTTATTTTAATTCTACATGAAAAACCTTCAGACACACAAAGACAGCCTATTCTTCCTCTACCCAAACGTCTCTTCCTTTTCATCTTCCCAACTTCAGGATATTTGGGCATGTCCTTAGTCATTGGGGACCATCCCAAACCACACCTCAACAGGTCTCTGGGAGCATCAAGCCAGACTCTTAGATGGATCCAGAGTGGCCACTGCTGGTTTATTTACTCACTAAACTAATCAAATACTCAACATGTGTCATGCTGGGGGCTGATGGTACAAGAATAAGTGTCCAGATGCTTCCCCTGGGATTCACAGTCTGGAAAAGGCAGATTTGTGACAGATGTTGATCATGTATTAATAGGTTAATGAAGATGTGAAAAGAGATCAATGGAAGCACAGAGTTGTGACAGCTCTCCCTGGGGGAGTGCAGAAAGCAGTGCAAAGGAGATGGCATTAGAGCTATATCTGAAAGGGAGAGAATGAGTTTGCCTTGGTCCAATTCAGAGAAAGACAAGCTGAGGCCACCAGCTTTTCCCAAGGAAGTTATGCTTCTCCAAATACAGTGACAAGTTCTTAGTGGTTCCCATCCAGTCACAGTGTGTTGGCTAGTTCACATCTTGGGCAGGGTAAGGTATGGAAATGAAAGCATGGCATAAAGCAATAGGGAGTTGTTGTAATCTACTAGGCAGATCTTTAGGCATTTCCCTCCTTTTGCTCCCAATCTGAACAGAGTTTCCCTAAAGGAAGATAAGAAAACAGAGTCCGCTTTTCCCATAGTGCTTGGTAAATCAGGTTCAGCCCAGTGTGGCCTTCAGCCAGATCCTCTGAACTAAGTGTGTCAATCATTTCTTCCTCATGCCACCTCATTCTTAGAAAACTTTCCCATTCACAGCCTGAAAGGGGTGGCTTTAGTCACCATGTGTTTCTACATCAGTAATATCTGATTACATAGTGTAGACAGCTGGTCCTAGCTGAGCCAATTAAGTAGGGAATTTAGAGTGGGAGTGCAGAGATTGAGTCATTAATTTGTGGGAGCATTCCTGCAAGATTCCATTAACTAGGGACTGAGGTCACCATTTCAGGGCGTTCATGACAGACTGTGTGAAAGTGGGATCATGAGTACAGAAACTGGTTTAGAAACAGAGAAATATTATCATGAAGATAACATGGAAGACGTGAAAGACATGTAGTTTGAGGTGTGGAGAAGATAGATAATTTACTTCTTTCTATGTCTATTATACTTTTTTTCTGACAATTTTGTTTTAGGAGACTTCTTTTTTTTTTAAAATAAATTCTATTTTATTCAAATTAGCTTTAGTGAATATCGGTTCCTTGCAACCAAAATATCTCTAAGACATCTCATTTACTCAGTTTACCTCTTTAATTCTTTTTTTTTTGAGACAGTCTCGCTTCACGCCTAGGCTGGAGTGTGCAGTGGCTCACTGCAGCAGCTCCGGCCCCGGTTCACGCCATTCTCCTGCCTCAGCCTCCCGAGTAGCTGGGACTACAGGCGCCCGCCACCTCGCCCGGCTAGTTTTTTGTATTTTTTTAGTAGAGACGGGGTTTCACCGGGTTAGCCAGGATGGTCTCGATTTCCTGACGTCGTGATCCGCCCGTCTCGGCCTCCCAAAGTGCTGGGATTACAGGCTTGAGCCACCGCGCCCGGCCTACCTCTTTAATTCTTATACATTGCTAGTATAATTAGATTGAACTACTAGCCCCTTCTCCAGACCTCCTGTTATCCTGACCCAAAAGCAAGAATCCTCTTTAAGAGAAGGACCAGCCTCTGTTGGGACTGCATTTGACAAGCAATAATTCGTGATGCCAATTTATAAATGTGATCTTGGCTATTCCCGACTACTTTTTGCTCTCCTCAAATCTGTTTGGTCTCACAATATGTAGGAATCAAAGGCAGCTGGCATGAGAAACTCATGGTGGCTTTGAGACTTCAACAATATGCCTGTTCCCCTGGTTGTGGCCTGAGAAAGCTGTTAATTTCCTCAGAGGGTGAGGTCTGAGTCTCATATTGCAGTGCCTGAGAAATCAGAAAGTAGTTGCCTACCTTGTAGGACAGAGATAAAGACATGCTCAGTGTCCCTTGAGACATTTAACTTCATTTCTCCTCAGTCCAGGTGGGTTCAATTGAGTTGCAAGTATTTATTGAGCATCTACTGTGTATCAATTATCTCGTCTTTCTTTTCCCTATTGCCCCTCCTCTAACTCCTATCCCTCAATTTACATTCTGAGAACATTTTCTTCTCCAGTACTCTCTTGGGTTACTGATGCACATCTCTATTTTATTGCTGAATTTCTTAAAGAACCATCCTCAGTTGTTATCTCTACTTCCTAAACTTTCTTTCACTGACTTCTTATTTCTGTGCCATCTATCTTCTGCTTTCCTCATGATACAATTTGGTTCTCTGAATTTTATTGTATCTCTAAATAAATGTCTCTCTTCTTAAGTTAGTTGAAGTGATTTTCCATTCCTTGTAAGTAAACAGCTTTTGAGACATTCTTATTTCCTCGATTCACCTCTCCAACCCTACACAAGACTAGCATACTCCGACTCAGAGTGCTTTTCCCTCACGCATCTAAAGGAATGGGGATTTCTCTGTTAAAGACCAGGTGGATCTAGGAATAGCCAAATCTTGCCTCGACTTAGCCACAAATTCTCCCTTAATGTGCCTGAGATGGCTGTATACATACATGGCAAATGGGAAACCAGGAAGCACTCTGTTATTGGTTGAGCTAGGGCTTGATACCTCAGCTGTTTTGGGTAAAGTCAATTAGAACATGCATCTTGAGCTTAAACCCAAGGAGGATCTCTCTGCAGTTGGTCTTCAGGCTTGAGTGGGCAGGCTCAGTTATTGTTCCTGAGAGAGGAGGCAGAAGAGAGGGCCAATCAATAGCCTGAAATCAGACCAGTGAGATCAGAATTTGACTCATTCCTCCATGGGGCCTAGGAGAGGGAGGGATAGGGATGGTGGTGGAGACCTCACTTGCCAGAGAGAGACCAGAGGGAATTTATTATGAAAAGTATCTTTCTCTAGGGTGTGGAGATAAATATGTAGGTAAAGTGCAGGAACAAAATTTGATACCACCTGTTGACTACAGACCATTTTTGGTATAGACGCTGATATATTTAACCATCTATTTGCACTTCAGTTACTCTTATCCCAATCAAATAATTGTTCTCAAAGTATATAAATTGTTGTATCATTTATTCATGGAATTGTTATATCAATTTATTCTTTCACTCAGCAAATGTTTTTTGAGCTAGGTAGCAGAGAATAAAAGTGAATCTGTAAGGCAAGATCCCTAGTCTTAAAAGCTCATAGTCTATGGGTAGGGTTGGGAGTGGGAACGACAGGTTTATAGGTGCCACAGGGTGTAGTAAGAGAAGCCTGAAGAATGTATAAGGAGAAAACAAAGGAGGGAGGCTCTGGGCAGCCAGATGAATACAGGAGGCTCCACTTCCAGCCAGCTGGTATCACAGCAAGCCCAGAAGAGAGGAGTAACCAAATCCTACATTGTTTATATTAGGGGACGCTGAGGAATCTTCTAGTTCAACTCCTTCAGCTATAGGATAAGAAAACAAATCACCCTTCACCCTCCCAAGGGAAGAACATAGATTGGACTAAAGTCTCAGAGCTGGTCAAGGGCAGGGCCTGGATCCCTGTTCTCCCAGCCCAGAGATCTCTTCTCTAACGTGCCTGCCCCAGGCATCCTTTTACCCAGGTTGGGAGCCCCCAGCCTCTCTCTGGAAGATGTAGTTCAGGGTCTCCAGCCCAAGCTTGGCCATTCACAGGCCGCAGCCTAACTTGTGCTCCCCGTTCTTCCATTTCCAGAATCCTCTCTGGTCTTCACTGGGTGTGAAGCCCCTTGGTCAGCTCCTGGAGCTGTTCATTCATTTCCTCCTTTTTCCAATTTGTTCTTGATAGCTTCCTGCTTCTCTCAGCTGTAACTAGTTCATCCTTAGTCTGATCTAGTTTTTCTAGTCAGCTTCTCTCTCCCCTTGGCTGTTTCTCCTCCAACAGCGCCTGCTTTCCTAGAAGCTCCCTCCTCCCCAGACCCAGCCTCCAGCTCCTCCTAGAGGCTCTTAACCTATCCTGAGACACAGACCCTCCAGCTGCCTGGCAAAGCCTGTGCACCCTTTCTCACAGTAATGATTTTAAATATATTAAGTAAACTCTACAGGACAAAAAAGGAAACATGTTATTTTGAAAAACAGTTACAAAAACATAAAAAACCAAAGTTGTAATATAATAATAGATACACTTTTAAATCAATGTGTTAAATAACAAGACATATTGGTGAGTCTAATGACTTCTATCACGTTGAAGTAGTGATGAGCACAAATGATCTTGCAAGGTATCTGTGATGGTTGTAACATGTATGAAAATATCTGTAAATTCTATTGTTCACAAAAGTCACAGGTACTGCATATACTGCTGTGGGTTGCTGCCTACAGTCAGTCATAACTGAAAAAAAATGCTAAATTTCAGGTGGAAGTTAGTAAAAATGAAGATACAATATTTTTTCCATTCAGGTTTATGAAATCCTTTATGCACAGATCCTTGGACATTATATCCTTCAAGTCAAGGAATCCTGTATTAGATGTTACCATGATTTGAGATGCTGTATCTGTGTAGCTATTACCAAAATTAGAATCTTCAGACCAGTAACTATTTGGATATCTCACAGGTGTCTAGAAAACTTAACAGGTCAAAAAATAAGTTTTGATCTTATCCTCCAAAATAGCTTCTCCTCATTTTTCTCATTTCAATAAATATCACCTTCAATCCTGGAATTCACTCTCTACACCTTCTTCTCTTTTATTTTTACCTCAAATTTATAAATCATTCCATCATAATTTCATTTGACAAATATTACCCAATACCCACTGTATGCAAGCACTGTTGTAGGTGCTGGGACTCAGCAGTGTATAAGACAAGTCCTTGTCCTCATGGAGCTTACGTTCTAATTGTGAAACATTGACAATAAGTAAGAAAACGCACACAAGAAAATTAGGTAGCAATAAGTGTATCTCAAATATTATATCTCCCAAAATATTTCTCCAATATTGTCACTTCTGTCCATATCCACTGCCACTCCTTTAGTCTAAATTCTTCCCTGCCACAGTCTCCTAATTTAATTCTGTAGCCAGTCTAATCTTTATCCATGCAGCAGTCAAAGTGAAGGGTGGATTATGTTCCTTCTCTGCTGAAATCCTTCAGTGACTTCCTACTGTGCTTAGAAAAAGCCCAGACTTCTCACCTGGAGGGCCCCACACTATCAAGTACTCATCTACCCTCCATCTTCCTCTCCTACCAATCCCTCTGCCTCTACACTTGGGTCCTCTTGGCTTTGCAGTTTCTTGCAGGCACCAGTTTCCTATATTGGGGCCTTGTATATCTCTAAGGCTGCCTGACTCTTACTGGCCCTTCAGGTCTCAACCTAGTTAACCTTTGTATAAAATTCCCTGTCTTTGAGGAGCACTTTGCTGACCCTTCAATCTAAATTATGTGTCTTTCTCATTCTCCTTCAGAGTAATGTCTTCTTTTTCTTTATATAACAAGCTACTTGTTATAATTATTATTTAACATAATATTCATGTATATACCTAATATCTGTTTCTCTCACTACACTGCAAGTCCCGAGAAGGTAAGCTTTGTTTTGCTCACCAGCAGCATAACAGTTCCTGGGATATGGTTAGTGCTTAACACACATGTAGCTGTTGAATGAGTTATGAGTTACTGCACCTTTCATCTCTGACATCTGCCCCCAAGCTCTTCACATATTCCAGGTTCATACTTCCTCTTTTATGCACAGGCATATTAAAATCTCTATCTGTACTTAAGTTGTTCCTCACCTAATCAGGTACAGTTATACTCAAATTCATTTATCCATCCATTCATTTAACCATTATTTATTGTGTACCTTCTAGTTACAAGGCACCATGCTGGGCACTATATAAGATTAAAAGATGAATAAGACATGGTTCTTGTTCTCAAGACATTTACAGTCTAGAAGGAGATTTAAGACACTGTCAGATAGCGATAGCAGAAAAACGGGTGCTATGTGCCACCATCAGCAGAGTCAGTGGCAATGAAAGTGCAGAAGAGGTAATAATAATATTTCCAACTTGAGGTTTCAGGGAAGCTTTTATGGAGAAGATGGCATCTGAGTTTGGCCTTGACAGGTGGGAGGAACTTAGACAGCCATAGATGGTAGGTAGTGTCCCAGATGAAAAAGCAGAAAAACACAGAGCGTGTAGAAGAATAAGTGGTTCATTGCCTAGGTTACGTGTAGGGGAGCTGTAAAGGCAAGGATGGGGCATGTGAAATTTTGATCTTTATTTGATATTGCTTGGGAGTCAACAAATATTGTTGGACAGAGGAATAAAATAAAAGTTAAGAGGGAGCACTGAAAAGATATAACTGCCTGCCTATATGATTTTAAGTTATTATCCTTGTAAAATTAAGAGATAATCAAAGAAAACACGAGGGCAGGAAGAGTCCAGGGAGGAAAGATGTCTCTGTGAGCTGGAGCAGATGAGGAAGTCCTGTGGAGGAACTAGACATTCCTTTGCCTTCAAACTGGAACGCTGACTTACGGACATTAAAGGAGTCAAATTCAAAGTTATGATGGCCACTCTCATCTTTGGACCAAGAGGCCACTGGTTCCACAGCTGGGACATATTAGTTCAGAATGCCCTAACAAAATACCAAAGACTAGGTGGCTTAAATAACAGAAATGTATTCTCACAGTTCTGGAGACTGAGAAGTCCCACATCAAGGTGCTAGCTCCTTTGATTCCCAGTGGGGGCTCTCTTTCCGGCTTGCAGATGGCTTTTTTCTTGCTGTGTCCTACAATGGCCTTAACTCAGTGCATGCACGTGGTGAAAGAGATATCGCTCTTTCTTCCTCTTCCTATAAGGTCACCAGTTCTGTTGGATTAGGAGCCTCCCCACCATGATGTCATTTAACCATTACCTCCTAAAAATCGTATCTCCAAATACAGTAGCATCAGGAATTAAGGCTTCAACATATGAATTGCAGGGGGCTGGTGGGAGAGACACAATTCAATCCATAGCATGGGGCAAATCAACCTCTGAATCCTTTATAATCAAAGACTATGAGAGTTTCTAACTCAGTGGTTTCCAAGCAGTGTTTCTAGGAGCATTGGGCATCCCAAGGAGCACTTTCTGAGGACAAAGTACAAGTGGGCTCTACTTTACCTGTTTACTGTATTAGACCTCCATATAAATTTTCTCTGAAGACAGGGTTTTACAGATAAAATCATATTAGAAAATCTCTGGTCTGGTTTGATGACTTCATTTTATGAAAAAAAGATAGGATATTGAGATCTAGAAAGGAAAAGAGACTTTCCTACAGTCACACAGCAGGTAGGGACAAATTCTAGTAGCCAATGAGTAGATCTACCATCCTGTGTATAGATTTCTAGTCCAGTGTTTTGTCCATTGTTCTTCTTAGGTCCCTCCAGGTTCAAGAGGGGGAAGCCCCAGATGTCCTTATTGTGAGCACAATGAATGGGGAACCCTCCTGGCATATCAAAGAGTGGTTGCTTACTGAAGGTTTTGTGCAGAGCAGAATTAGTGCCCTGGGGCTCCAGCAGGGCACTGATCTTTTATTTATTCTTCCTTCCCCATCTGGTTCACATGCCCAGACTTTATAATGAGTTGGCAGGAGTTATGGACTATTAAATAATTAAGTTATTTTTCCTAAATAAATGTGCCCAGAAAATTATGCCATAAATGCCTAAGTGTTGCTCTAATGGGCTGCTGTCAGACACTCAGAGGAATCAGAAGAGGTAAATGGTTTCCTCTCTGGAGATGGGAGAGACAAATCCATGCCACCTAGGGAGAGATCAATATGCTGAGGTTCTTCAGATCAGTTCCAATCCTTCAAGAAGTCAAAGACATACAATGAAGATATAGAACAAAGCTGTTGGAACAAAGAAGAAACCAGTCTGGTCTTCCTTCTGAGGCCCGAATACCCAGACTTGGAGTGCAAAAGTTACATCTGTAGACAAAGAATTTATTTTAAAAAATTTGATTTCCCTTGTAGCTAAAAGGGTGTGTGAGAAAGTGGCAAAGAGCTCCCTGTATGATTCCTGGAGTGAGGGACCTCACTTTCCCTCATCCATGGATACAGGCCATCCAGGGGGCCAGACTTTCCCTTGGGTCATCTCCCTTTAACTTTTCACTCATCAGCCTTCAGGTTGCAGCTCAAATGTTTTGTCTTCTCTTCAGAGAGGCATTTCCTGACCACCTTGTTGCCCCATTGTTATTCTCAACAAGGTATTTTCCCTTTTCTTCAGAGCAGTTAAGCCAAGGTATAATTACATATTTATATGTTTGACGTTTGCCTCTCCCAGACTGTAAGCTCCACTCAAGTGCTATGCTAAATGCCAGAGTATTATGGGTGCCTGACACTACCTGGCACAGCATAGGTGCCCAGTATTTACTGAATGAAGGAGTGGTTCATTTCCACTAATGTGGAAGTTTTGTTGTTTTCTCTTGTTTTGTTGAGGATCAACCATCTGTATCTTCCTGTTACATTCAATAATTTCTATAGCTATGGATTTGCAGCCTAGAGTCAAAAACAAGAAGGAATGTGAGAAAGAAGGGATTTTAGTCTGTAATTGGCCAATGAAGGATCAAATCCTGGAATGGAACTTCCTTTGATAAATTCACTCATTTAGTTTTTCAAAAAATGTTGACTGATCAAGTGCTGTATTACTTGCACCGTAAAGTACAAGGGATACATCATGAACAAGATATAAATAGTCTCTGTCTTCATGGAGTAGAGAGAAAACAAAAGGAATTAAGCCAAGTTGTTGCGAGAATCAGCAGGATGATGAGATGGAGTGTAAGTAGGGCAGACTATGCTGATAGGGGGTCACAGAAGGCTGCCTTATACTGAGACCTGGAGGATGAGAAGCCACTGGTTGTATAAAACATAGACAGAGGGAACAACAATGCAAGAGCCTTAAGGTGGGAATGAACTTAGCATGTTGAAATGACAGAAAGGAGATGAGACTGGCCAGAGGACAGTAAGCAAGAGGCAAGAAGTGTAGGCTGAGATGAGTGGCCATGAAGAGCTCTAAAACTGTGCTAATGAATCTGGATTTTGTTGTAAGAGCAATGAAAGATTTTAAACAGAAGAGTGACAAGATTTGGTCTATATTTTAGAAATGTTGCTGAGTAGAGAGTGGTTTACAGGAAGGTAAAATAGAGTCAAAGAGACAAGTGAATCTAATGGTAATAGTCAAACAAGAGGAATAGGGGCTTGACCTTGGGTTGTGACAGTGGGAATGAAGAGAAGTGGACGTCTGAGATTTATTTGGAGGTAGAACTGACAGGGCTTAGTGATGGATTGAGTGTAGAGGGTGAGGGAGAGGGAGAAATTGAGGATGACTCTAGTATGACAAACAGCCTTTTCTTTGAAGTAATGCATCTTTTCAATTTTCTACTGACTTGATCTACCCTGCTTTCCATTGTTATAAACCATTAAGGCTTTCAATATTCTCTCCTTGGCATCACTTAGTCTCCATATTTAGCATCTTAATTCAATAATGTACAATCTGTATGGCTCATATCTTGATCTTCACAGCTCACTGAACCCCTTTAAATGGCCTGCAACACACATGAATTAAACATGGTGGGCAAAGTGAGAGAGGCTGTAAGTGGCAGATATCCTGGCTCTTTCAGCCAAATATTCTGAATAGAATCCAGGTGGGGATTATGACTACAAAGTAACGCTCATGGCCACTGTCTCCCCAGGTATTTTCAGGAAAGATGGAGAAATTAAATTGTATCAAGGAGAAAAGGATTTGGGGAAATGAAGGAGGGAGAGAGAGAGAGACAAAATCTGAAATACCAGGGACTGCCTAACCAAAGATCTTGATGAATTTGAGATACTAAAATGGATAAGGTAATCAGTGTTTTGTTAAGCCGGGCTATGCATGTGTGTAGACACACACAGTCAAAGGGAAAAATAGAGGGAGCTGGGTGTGGGGAAATGAGACAAGTAACAGGAATAATGTGGCCACCATTTGTTGAATTTGTCATGCATTATGCTAAATCCTTCAGACAACATATGCCATGTGGTCCTCACAAATCACCTATGAGGATTATCTCCATTTCACAGATAAGAAAACTGAGACTCAGAAGGTTTCAGTGACTTGTTTGTAGAAAAGCGGCTAGTAACTGGTATAGCAAGGATTTAACTCCAGATTAGCACGACTGCAAATCCTGTTCAATCAGTTATACTACACTGCCTTCTTAAAACTGGGAAGGACGCAATGGAAGGCAGAGGTGGCATGTAAAGAGAGGGAGAGAAAGCCTAAGAGGACAAATGTACTTGATATTGCAAAAAAAAAAAAAAAAAAAAAAAGAGTAGTTGACTAAAATGAAGGGGAATCTAACCTGAAGAAAAAAAAGTAAATTAGTGTATGACATGAGAGTGAATCAAATCTTATGAAATTTCTAGAGATGAATATGGTGTGTTAGCAGCTTCCCATTCTATTTCCCTGCTGGCTGTAGACTCATAATTTCTATCTTTATTGCTGTTTCTGCTCCCAGCCATGAAACTGTCTGTCTTGAGATGAGCCAACAGCACCTTACTCCTCTGACCCAGACCAAAGCTCACTCTGGGAATGAAGGGACTGGGGAGGATTGCAGTAGGAACCTTGATTCCCAAGTGAAGGCAATTCATGCCAGATGAAGGACCCCCAAAGGAGCAGCACTGAGCTGTAATTAGCTGAGATTTGTAACTTGGCACAAAAACTGCTCATGTTAGATATTCAATTTCCCTGTTCTTGTTCCAGGTTTTCAAAGAAATTCCCCTAGCATCCTTGTCACTCCTGCATTCCAGGGGACATTCCAGGAAAAGGCTGTTTTACCACTTGAAGAAAGAGGACTAGAATAAGTGAAGGGTGTCTCATGCATCTGTGTCCTGAGTTCACCAATCTCAGTATATGGGTAAATATTTATTGAGACCCACCTAGATGGCAATTAATTGACTCATCAATATTATGTCATTACTACAGTCAATGTGGATGTACCACATCCCATACTAGACAATGGAGCTACACAAGGAGAAACATGACAGATACAAGCCCTGTCCTCATGATGCATGCAGAGCTGGATAGATATGGAATAAGAAATTACAATTGCCAAGGTGCACTTACAGTGGAGGAGAAATAATAAGCATTTTGGTGTCAGAAGACCTCAGTTTATGCCTTTAGTGGTTCTTTGACCGTGGCTAAGTACTTTGTAATCACAGTGAGTCTCATTTTCCTCATCTACAAAATGGAGATCATTCATTCATTCAACAGATGTTTATTGATTAGTGCTAGGATTACTGTAGCTTGAGTCACACGAGAAAGCCTCTTTGGAGATGGCATTTGAACTGAGATCTGATTGATGTGAAGGCATCAACATGTAAAGGGTGGGAGTACAGGAGAAATATACCAGATGAAGGGAACAATCTTGCAAAGTCTGTAAAGTAGGAATGAGTGCAACCCTGTCTACCAAAGCCCATGGGCAGAACAGTATGAACTGCTAATCCAAGACTGATTTATTATTGTTTTTGTCCTCAATATTTTCACATGTCATTATTATCCTAATAGAATATACCCTACCCTTAAAGAGCTTCCTTTATACTTGGGGAGGTAACATCTGGAATATTTAGAGAGGAATATAAGATGATGGGTAGCAAAGTGCCAACTGGTGAGAATTCAAATATGCTGTGAAAGGTGGGGGCAAGGGGAGGTTAGTCTGGAAAGGATTAGGTGTATGCTCTTTGTCATGGGAGATACACCAGTGACTGTGGGTGAGCCAGAGATGCTCCAAGCAGTGGAAACCACAGATGCTGCCCTGCAACTGGTATCTTCACTTTTTTTCTTTTGCTAAACCTGCTCCAAGAGTGGAGGGGCCTCATTGTAGTTATGGTTTTGATGCCCTCTGGAGACATTAGCCTTGAGGAGAGCCCTTGTGGAGCATGAGGTGGCAGAGGATGAATCCAGAAAGAAGTAGGGGGGAGAATGAGAAAAATCAAGCGGGCCAATGAACCAACCCCAATAATTAGGCATTGGCTCAGTTGGTTGGATCCTTGGTGGCCATCAGAACTTAAGTTCTCTCCTGCCTTCTGCTCCTCTCTAGAGTGCTCAGGACTGTAGATGGCATGGCTCATGGGACTGGCTGTTTAATTCTGGCTTCATTTCAATTCCCAAGATTGTTTTTCTTGCTGTAACCTGTGTTGAAGACCATATGGGCATTTCAGACATCCCACGCCCACAAACCAATAAATACAAATGAAAACAAATCAGCTCAAAATATGTTCTCTCTGTATCTTGCAGGCTCAACTCCCAGTGGCAACAGCTGGAGAGGAGGCGAGGAACCCTGGAACTGCCACCTGATAGGCTGTCTTCCTAGCTCCTCTCACACTGGCAATCCTTTCATCACACAGGCCTTGTTTTGAAGGGACCTATTCCACCCACAGTGGTTTCTCACCTCTAGGAGGCCAAAAAGCTGTAGTCAATTGCTGTGGCATCAGGAACTCAAGTTCTTCTCAGAGGTGTTGTGAAGAGCTTCCCTTCCAACAGTACATGGCCTAAATACCAGGGAGGAAGTATCTGACTCTTCCCATCTTCAGTGAAACAGAACAACTGTTGTGGATGCAGTGGCTTTGCAAGGAGAGTGGCATTGTCTCTTGGTGAATGTAGTTGTTCAGGGCATGGGGAGGAGACAGGTTTAGTTTTGATGCATATATTTTCACTATTAGTTCTCAATAGTGAAAATCTTAATTCACAGATGAGCCAAGATAGGAAGGCATCTTCCCAACATAAATGAGACACGAAGACAGTTTAGGTAAAAAGTGAAATCAGCTTTATTGTGAAACTGTAATCAAAGAAGAACTGGCTATTGGTGCTACCACCTGGATTCAAGAAGGTGGACAAAATGACCTTAAAATCAACCCACAAGTACTTACCGAGCATCCATAGTTTGTCAGGTACTCTCTATTGAAAGTCTGTTTCCTCTAGAGCTGTGCTGTTACTCTAGAGCAGGGGTCAGCAAACTATGGCCCTTGGGCCAAATCTAGCCACCTGCTTTAGTCAATAAAGTTTTATTAGAATGTAGCCATGCCCATTCATTTACCTATTGTCTGTGCCTGCCTTCATACTACACTGGCAAAGGTCAGTAGAGTCATGAATCACGATGGGGATAAAGTTTGAGAAATGTTAGGCAATTTCCTCGTTGTGTGAACATCAGAAAGTGTACTTACACAAACCTAGATATATAGCCTACTGTACACCTAGGCTGTATGGTATAGCCTATTGCTCCTACACAGCATGTTACTGTTCTGAACACTCTAGAAAGCTGTAACACAAAGGAGAGTATTTGTGTACTTAAACATAGAAAAGGCACATAAAAAGTATATAATATAAATATAAGGCATATAAAAAGTATTATAATCTTATAGGACTGCCATCCTATGCGTGACCTGATGTTGACTGAAGTGTGTCATTAGACAGCACATGACTGTAATTGTAACAGAGACTATATGGCCCACATAGCTAAAAATACTTACTATTTTGCCCTTTTTAGAAAATTTGTTGACCCTTACTGTCAAACCTTGCATCTTGACAAAAAACTCCACAGTGAGGTGGTAGTTGTGGGGAGAGATGAGTAGAAAGGGAGAAGGGAAGTAATATGTATTTTGAATAGGTCCAGTAGTTAGGAACACAAGCCGTGGAGTAAAAAAGAACTGGGTTCAAATCCCAGCTCTCTCACTTACTAGTTGTGGGTTTGGGGCAAATTACTTTGCTCTCTATATCTGAGTTTCCACATCTGTGAAATGGCTCTGACAATTATCTCGCAGGGTGGTCATGAGGATTGGAGTGATTAATGTAAGCACTGCCTAATGTATAATAAGTGCTCAGGAGGGGGAAGCTGTTATTTTTACCACTAATGCTGTATACCAGGCAGTAAGTTAAACACCTCATGTATTTAATCTCAGTTAATCCCTATGAGGTAGGTATTATTATTTCCATGTTAAGGAAGGGATCTATGGCATAGAACATTGCTTTAGGTCACAGGACTTGTAGGTGGCAAAGTGGTCTATGTGAACATACATCCTGTGGATCCCTAAGGAGGGAAAATGATATAACAGTTCCAAAGAGTCACAGTGGGGGCTGGGTAGGGTCCAAGGAGAATCAAACCACCTCTTTTGGAGCTCATGTCAGTGCCAGTCCCAGCCCCAGGAAGAAACTGAGTAGGCAAAGAGGCATGGGACTTATTGGAGGGTGAAGGGCAGAGTTCACTCTCCAGACTAAGGAGCAAATAGGCCTCAAATAGTTTTATTGTGAAAGATGGAGCAGAAGTGGCCGGAGCCCTGAGAATCTTTGAATCAGGTAGTTGATGAGGTCTGCTTTGGAACATGGGAAGGAATTGCATGGTTTCCTCCATTTCCTTTCACTGTCACCTTTAATTTCTACCCACGGCCTCCTCACATTATCCTGGGACTGCACAAGAAGTACCTGGGTTGGGAAGGGAAGGCTAGGGCTGAGATGAGGATGATGTTTAATAGTCACAGTGGAGTGAGAACAGGGGAAGGGAGGGTGGCAAAGCTACCAGGTGGTGTCGTGAGGCTATATCATGCATATTTAAAGGCAAACTCCAGAAGTTTTATTCAGTTACCTGGGTCTATTGATGTCACTTGGACTGGATCAATATATCTTCCTGGAGAATTCAGAGGAGAAAAATCTATGTGGGACCTACTCTGTAGGGAGAGCACGTTGGTGCCAGAGTGACAACTCTGTGAGGAGAGTGTTAAGCACTCACACACTGAGGTCCTCGCCATCTCCCTGGCTGGAGCTCTAACTTACCATCCAGATGGAATGAACAATGGGAAGGGGAGTAAATGCGTGGGAAGCTGTCATACATTTACACACAAAAGGATCCAGCATCAACTGAGCTCCTGTGATATGCCAAGCTGTATGCTCGACACTGGAGTCACAAGACTAATGAGGCACCATGACTGCTCCTGTAGGACAAATTCTGGTTTGTTTTGCCCCTGGGACAGGCTCCTAGGGAGATCCAGATGTCAGGGGCCCCAGTAGGGAAGGGGTGTGGAGCTGTCTCCTTTGCCAGCTGCTGCAGCAATACAGTAAAAGGGATAGTTTGTTTTTTCAAAGCCAGCCTCCTTCATTTCCAGGGTACAACACAACCTCCAGCACTGAGTCATCAGGGCTGTTCAGTCTCACATTTTTTCCCATCTCCTTTTTTTTTTTTTTTTCTGCACCCACAAGTGGGAGGGCTTCATTAAGCTAATTAAAAAGGCACCAGGGAGAAAGCATGACAGAAAACCACTTGGGCTTTCTTATGTGGCATAGGTGGGAGCATGGGCTCTGATTTCCTTTTCTCCAGTCTGGGCTGCTTCTGGTCCTGTGGCTGTGGGGTGGGGGTAAGGGCAGAAGCAGCAGCAAAAGAATGGAATGGGAGAAGACAGAGACCTTTCTCAAGCAGCTGAGCCAAAGCCCAGGCTTCCAGGCCCCGAGGCAGTCTCCATACCCCTTCCTCTCCCACTTGCACAATTTTCTAACATACTGCAAGAAGTACAGTCTGAAAATTGCTGATGGGCTTTGGAAGGAGCATGCCCATGTAGAGCTGTTGCTTGAGAGCCTTTATAAAATAAGATGTCACAGATTCCTCAGCCAATATGTGGAGCACCCACATGTTGGGACAGGCCTTTCTTATATTTAATCCAAATTTTTTTTGTTGTTGCCCAAAATCACATGTTTCTTGGAGGGAAAGAATGGAACAGATTTGGCATCGTGATCATTGTTCTTGCTTGGCAACAACTCAGGAGGGCTTTTCCAGCCTGACGACTTGCTCCATTCTGGATGTGGCATAGGCTTTGTCCTGCAGTGGTTCACAGTTTGTAATGCAACCTCATCCAGATGGAGACTCCTTTCCTGGACCTGCAGGGTGGACAATGGAAAGAGGTGCAATCCTTGCTGTGGCACAGCTGGAGGCAGGGAGGCGGTAGGCTTCAGGTTGCCTCTTGGTGGCTGAGGACAGTCGTGTTTACTTTCTCTCCATCGTAGGGATCCTCCAACGGCTCGGCTCGCTGGCTTCCAATCTTTCCCAACCACCTCCCCTTAGCGCACTTCCTATCTAGCATTTGGTCCCCGGGAGAAGGCAGTTGTTGGAGTGCCCCTCCATCCCTGAATGAGCCACACACCCACTCCAGGATTCTGCTAGCCAAGCTGCTGAAGCAGAGGGGGAAGGGGGTGAGGGAAGAGAGAGAGAGAGAACACACAGATCTGAACTGTAAATTTCTGTGCTCTTTAAAGCCAGGTACTCAGACACTACATTGTCATTTTTCAACGTTTTATTATGGAAATTTAAAGGCTTACACAAAGTTGAAAGAATTTTACAATGAAGAATTTTACAATGAAGATCTATATACCCACTTTTCAGGTTCTGCCATTAGCAATTTAGTATATTTGTATTATTACATAATAATCTCTTCATCCTTTTTTTTTTTTTTTGAGACAGAGTTTTGCTCTTGTCACCCAGGCTGGAGTGCAATGACTCGATCTCGGCTTACTGCAACCTCCACCTGCCAGGTTCAAGTGATTCTCCTGCCTCAGCCTCCTGAACAGCTGGGATTACAGGCACCCACCACCACGCCTGGCTAATTTTTTTTGTATTTTTTTTAAGTAGAGATGGGGTTTCACCATGTTGGCCTGGCTGGTCTTGAACTCCTTCTAATCATCTACCAAACCACCTCAGTCCTACTCCAGACCCCAGAACAACTGAATCAGAAACTCTACAGTGGGAAAATGATATGTGGTTTAACAAACCCTCCAGGTGAGTGTTCAAACTAGAGAAACACTTAAATGTCTTGGTGCACTTCAAGATAAATTGAAGATATTGCTATACTTTCTCCTAAATACTTTATTCAATAATTATTTATTTATTGGTCACTTACCAGGTGCAAGGCACTATTCTTAATGATAGAGACAGCCTTTCACAGCCTGATAGACTTAAAATAGCTGTCATTAATAGAGAAGAGAGAGCAGACAGGGAGGGAAGGGGAAATAGAAGGAGAAAGGCATATGGGCAGGAAAGTAAGCAAGTAAAGCAAAGCTGAAAAATTTTATGTGGTTATTGGCACATGCAAGTAACTAGAAGTAAATAGATCAGAAGCCCATTAAGTTTTAAGGGACTTGTAATATCAAGGGACTTTACAATGCTTGCCTAATGGGATTTATAAATTTGTCACAGATCAGGGAATGCTGTGTGCCATTTATTCTTCCTCGTTTTCACTGGGAATGATGACTACAGTTCCATTGTCCTTGTTCCATCTCTGAGTGCAGCTCAGAGGCCACTCTCCGAGGTGCTGAAACCAGCGCCCATTAGTCTCTGCCAAGAACTGACCCAGCACGAAGCAACCTTAACTATTGGGTAGATGTTTAGGGCTCCCAGGCAAATTTTCAGAAATGACCTTCTCGGGATTTTTAAAAAACAAACTGCTCTCCAGGTTCCATCAAAGCACAGAGGGGAGGGAAAGAGAGAGGGAATGGGAGAGTGAGGACTTGAAATTGAGTTTCGCTGTACTTCATTGTTTCACACTGAGTCAGGCAAATAATTAAGCCTAAATAAGTAGAACTGTCTGATAGCCAGTGAGGGGTATTTCTTATAAGTAGAAAGGTTTAGGTGAATTGGTTTTGATAGGTAAGTAAAAGGCTTTGTGACACTTTAGAGCAGTGAATTTTAAACTATAGTCCCTGGGTCAGCAGCATGAGCATCATCTGGGAACCAGTTGTGAATGCAAATTCTCGGCTTCCGCTCCAGATCAACTGAATCAGAAACTATGGAACCAGGCCCTAAAATCTGTGTTTTAACAAACCCTCCAGGTAATTTTGGTGCTTGCTAAAGTTTGAGAACCTCTACATCTAGAGTGATGGTTCTCAACACTGGCTGCACTTTAGAATCACCTGGAGGCTTGTAAAAATATTGAGGCCAGGTACCAGCAGCATGCCTCAAAAACAGAATCAGAATATGTAAGAATATTTTTCAGGTTTTAGTGTGTTTTAAAAGTTTCATGAGTGATTCTAGTGTGCAGCTATGTTGAATCACTGCCTTAAATTTTTATTGAAAATACATAGAAACATCCACTGAATCAACAAGGGGCCACAACTCCCAGCACTGTGACTTCTGGCCACCAGCCTTGGCCTTCTGGGCCCTGAAGGCTTTCTGGGGTTTCTTGGAGACTGACTAGACCCATCATTGCTGCACAAGGACATCACACTGATATGAAGTAGGAGTGTACTGAGGACATTTGCGTAGAATTGACATAAATAAGTGGGGTTTTGCCACCAGAGATTATAAACACTAATTTGTGGCATTGTTTGGATTGACATCATCATATTACAGCTCTCTGATGAGGTCACCAGATTCTGATTCATCTCTGATTTTCCCATTCTGTCTCCCTTGATTCTTTGATTCTAAATGGAACGAGAGACACAGCCATGTGGAGTAGAAGTCATGAAACCAAAAGAATGTAGAAACTTTTCTAAGACATCTTGGGGAATGAGGATGGGGAGCTCTCAACATATCACCTCTGGTTTTTGTTATTCAAGAAATGTGAACTCACACTTCTTGCAGCATGTGGTTGGATCTCCAGTGTGACGGGCTAAAGGGAAAGAAGATATGTGTAACTGTGCTTTGTAAACTATACAGAATTATATAAATGTAAAGCACTATTATAACTTTTTTCTTTTTATACTAGTTATGATGTAGTTAGAAGCCTGATCTGGTTCTAGAAGAATCTGAAAGCTGCACATTGAATGAAGGATCTTAGCAGCATTTCCATTATATTAGAGTTCTTAGGAGCTGTGGACTCTGTTGAAAGTTTAGTATTTCAGACCAGCCACAGTTTATCTCCCAGTCACTTCTCTGGGTTTTCTGTTTTGTTTTCTCCCTTTCCTTTCCCTTCCTTCCTTCCTTCCTTTTCCTTTCTTTCTTTCTCTCTTTCTTTCTTTCTCTCTCTCTTTCTTTCTTTCTTTTTCTTTTTCCTTCTCTTTCTTTCTTTCTCTTTCTCTCTCTTTCTTTCTTTCTTTCTTTCTTTCTTTCTTTCTTTCTTGCTTTCTTGCTTTCTTGCTTTCTTGCTTTCTTGCTTTCTTGCTTTCTCTCTTTCTTTTTCCTTCTCTTTCTTTCTTTCTCTTTCTTTCTTTCTTTCTTTCTTTCTTTCTTTCTTTCTTTCTTTCTTTCTTTCTTTCTTTCTTTCTTTCCTTCCTTCCTTCCTTCCTTCCTTCCTTCCTTCCTTCCTTCCTTCTTTCAAACGTGGTCTTGCTCTGTCACCCACCATGCCATCATGTTGGAAGTATACTGAGATACTGTCAAGAATACATGTGCATTAAAAGAGACTTTCTGGAAAGGCAATATTTAACCCAAAGAAAGGTCTGTTTCAATGTTGGTGAGCTCTCCTTGGTCTTTACTAATGCATTTCTTGTTTGTATCAACTACTAGGCACCTCAATGAAATCACGGGCTCCCTCAGAGAAACTTCTGAATATTCTCCTTGGTTCCCATTTTGTTTTGTATCAGATAGAAACAAATTAATATGCTGATTAACTGAGAGCCTACAGACAAAAGTTCAGATATCACTGAGGGGTATATTTTGGGAATGAAGTCCTTCTTGAGCTAAAGTGTGCATACAAATAGCCATCACACAGCATAGAAAATGGAAGCTATAGGAGAGGCATCCTTCCTGTGGTAGGAAGATGAGATCATCCCTGTATTGAGGAATTGCTTCAAATGGGAGTTTGAGCTCAGTCTTACAGAATGAGTAGAATGTGGACCTGCAGAGGTGAGGGCATGGGCATTCCAGGCAAGCGCAATAGCATAAATAGAGGCATGGAGACCAGAAAGCTGAGGTATATAATGTGGAATAACCAAGAGGTTCCATGTGACCAAAGGGAAGAATTCATGGAGGTAGTGGAAAATAAAGTTGGAATGAAATGTTGGAGTCAAATTATGAAGGACCCTGAATATCATCCTAAGATCTATGGACTTTACGGATAGAGAGTGATATGACCAGGTTGAGTATATTCAATTTGAAGAATATGAGAAGGGTCCCATTCACTTGTAACATGTCTTCCTTTAGCCCATTAGAGTTTAATTTGAGTTTCCATTAGAAGTTAGTGCGTTTGGAGTAACAGGTCCTGTGGAGTTGACAGCTCCTGAATATAAATGTTTATTCACACATTAGCTTAAACTAGTAAAATGGCCACTTTGTTTTCTAATAACACATGAAAATTAGGCAACTGGGCTACATTTATGAAAAGAGGAGCTGTCCACTGAGGGCAGGCTTTAACAGGGCTCTCCAGTATGGTACTTGGGGCAACAGACTAGGAACAAGAAAATGACTGCAACACAGGAGGTAGCTGTGGGATAATATTTACCAATGTTGTTAACTAATTTACAATTGACAGATCAGTTTTACCTCCAATATTTCATTTTGTCCTCACAAGAACTTTAGGAGGGAGATGAGACAGTGATTATTTTACGAATAGGACATTGAATATCACAGAGGTCAGCTTTCCTGCCCAAAGGTGAGCTGACAGTATTTGGATTTGAGCACAAGTCTCTGGAATGTAATTGCACTTTTCACCATTTTGCAATGCTCACGTATTTCATACTCTTGCCAAAGGTCAGTCCATCAGGGAGTTAAACCTTTGGTTCTTCCATTAAATGCTATCATGTAACTGAGACTGTAATCCTCAAAGCCATGGACATTGACACATCTCTGAGAGACAAAATCAAGGAGGCTCAGACAGTCCTAGCTCTTGGCCTCCTTCCATCTTTGAACTTCTGTTTATTTTCTACTTGTCAGTGGATTTTCAGAATAAACGGAGTATCAAGAAAGGATATGAGTGATTACAGAGAGCAAAAAAGGTATTATTATTTTAATAAAACACTGAATATTTAATATTATAATTATTGCTTAGGCATGTCACTGGCATTTGTAGGGAGAGGACTCTGAGCCAAACCATTGCTAGAGTCCTTATTGTGCAGTTATTAATGCTGCATGGCTCATGTGCTCATTACTCCCAAACCCCACGCAACTCATTGCTGGTTGGGTCTCTACTTTACACTTCTCCCCATGGAGTGTCTTGCTTCCTGAGACTGAAGTCTGGAGCCGGGAACAGATGCTTGGGGCCCTCATGACAGCTCCAAGGGATACTTCAGAAAGCTTGAAGTGTCAAGGAAGAAAACCCTTTGTTAAGCTCATCCTGGCACTTAAGGAGGCAGAAAAGAAGGGATTTGCCAAAACAGAGAAAAGTAATGACTCATACAGTAATAGTTTATAGAGTGTTTACACCAAGGTTATCTCATCAGGTCTTCACAACAACCTGAGGAGGCAGGCAGGGTGGATAGAACCTTGAGGAAACTGAGGCTCAGAGAGGCTAAGTGCCTTTCCCAAGCCATTTGACTGGCGGACATTGAGGCTGGTATATGAACTTGGGGGGCCTGAGCCTGGGTCTGTGTGCTTTCTGCTACATCATCATGCATCTCTAGAAAGTGGAAATTGTTCAGACTCAGAAAGCATTCTTGTCCAATTTCAATGGCCTATGGTGATTTCATTTTGAAACATTGGCAGGGTGCACCCTTAGTTTTAAGCTTAAAGGTTCAGCTGTGGTGTGTACCATCTCTAAGAAGCTCTCCTTCCTAACCCTTGCCTCTTGGCCTGGGTTTAGTTGTCCCTCCGCTGTGCTACCACCCTAAACTTTGCCTCAATTGTAGAACTTACTACTTTTGTTTACTTACCACTTGTTTATTTACTTGGTAGCAGCTAATCTGTGAGTTGCTCTGGATCTGGGTCATATTCTCTGTTTCTCTCTGATGCTCAGAACAATGCCTAGGATGTGGTTGGTGGACAATACAATGGAAATTGAATGAAATTAAGCCAAACAGTAGAAGATAACTCCAACTGCCCTTGTCCAAATCCTTTGTTCCCGCATGGAGTTAGACCCTCTCTCTCTGCTCAATTTTCATGTCTCCTACTGCCCACTCAGAAAGGATCCATTGCTCCCACTCATCCTGAGGCATGAGTGACAGAAGGCTGAATGCTGGGTCTCTGCTTGTGGTGTTTGCCAGTGTAGAATTTCCAGCACTGGAAGCCCCAATTTTTGGTGGTTATGGTTGTAGAGGGTGTTGGAGAAGGAAGGCTGATGTTTCCCTGATGTACCATTGCGATGCAAAGTGGCCAGGTGAAGGGCGGCATCTCTTACCTGTGAGAGCTTTTGGGTGCTTCTGTCGGAGCATGCTGTGAATGCATGTGTAAGTGTGGATGCTGTCATGAATCCTTGAGCTCCTAGAGTGAGAGAAAAAAAGTGTGAAGATGAACCACACATGGTCTACTTCTCCAGAGGCAACACCATTAAAGGAAGGGCCCCAGAGGGAAGACACCTGATCAGTTGGAGCCAGTCACCTTCCTCGTGCCTCCCTCTCCTCAGCCCTCTCAGTCCTCTCTTCCTTCTGACACAATGGGGAAGGCCCTGGCCAGAGATTGTATCAGTCTTGAATTTGGGAAATGATCTAATCAGATCAATATCAAGCTCCCAAATGAGTCCAGTAAACTTCTACAGTGCAGAGGGCAACATGGGCACAGAGCAGGCTGGAAGAAAGGACTTAATAGATAACCTGGGACAGAGAGCTTGGCGCACCATTCATTTGTTTCCCACGGCACCATCAAATTTGAATGCCCACAATGTCTGCTCAGGTCACTCATTCTCCTGTCCTAGGCACACATACTCTCCTGGTCACAGGCACGTTTGTTCACTATTGGTTCACACCATTTGGTGCATACTCTCTCTGTGTCAGGCACTGTGAGGAGTGCTGCATGGGGTAAAATGTGCTGCGCTGTCCCAGGACACCATCTGCACATCTGCTCCTGCCACTGTTCTCATCTTTGCTTAGGTTTTAAGCTCCTGAGGGCAGGATGTAAGTTCTAACAATCTCTGTCTTTCTCTAAATACCTCATGCAATACTTTACCCTTAGATCTTACATATATATTTCCTGAATTCGTAAATAAATAAGTTAATAAATAAAGTACAAGACATGGCCTCTATCTCTAAGTAGTTCACAGTCTGTCAGGGAAGAAAATATCTAATTCAATGAGTTCCAGATCCCGCCCGATTTTATGATTCTGTTTTTATGAAATATCTACAATACAATGCAGAATGCAATCCATTCCATACAAGTATATGTATCTTCACAGGAGAGAAGAAACTCAGTTTTCATTCAACCAATTATTGAGTATTTGTGGTATTCCAGGCACTCCTGAATTATTGCTTCCTTTCATCATCTTTTATTCAGGGTGCAGTATAGTTTAATAACAGTAGATACTGTTCATCAAGTCTTGCTATGTGCTAGGCAATAGGCTGAGCTCAGTGTGAATGATCTCCCTTAATCCCTATAACAAGCCTTTGAAATAGGTAGCATTATTTCCCTACATTAGAGATGAGGCAAGTGAGGCTGAGGGAGAGTAAATAACTTGTCCAAGAGAGATGGTGTCAGTTACTGCCCTCATAGGAGTTTAAAGTCCTGTTTGACATCAGTCCCTGGGTGTTGAATCACTCTTTCTGGGATGTGTATGGGCTCTAGGACATGTCCTACATCTGATTCCTGGCCCCTTACTTTTTTTTTTTTTTTGTGATGGAGTCTTGCTCTGTCGCCCAGGCTGGAGTGCAGTGGCTGATCTCAGTTCACTGCAACCTCTGCCTTCTGGGTTCAAGCGATTCTCCTGCCTCATCCTCCTGAGTAGCTGGGACTACAGGCGCATGCCACCATACCGGCAAATTTTTGTATTTTTAGTAGAGATGGGGTTTCACCATGCTGGCCAGGCTGGTCTCGAACTCCTAACTCTGTGATCTGCCTGCCTTGGCCTCCCAAAGTGCTGGCATTACAGGCGTGTGCCACTGCCTGGCCTTGCCCCTTAGCTATGTAATCTTGAGAACCTCATCCTCTCTGAACTTCAATTCCCTGACTTGCAAACCAGGGATAAGAACCACTACCATGAAAGATTGTTGTGAGGATTAAATGAGATAATCTGTGTATATGCTTGTCACATAGTAGGTGTCAATACATGTTGGTTCTTTTTTTTAAAAAAAAATAGGGTAACTTTCAAAAAATGAACCAGCAAATAACAACTTGTCCTTCAAACCTGCTCTGTTGGATAACCCTTCTCTGCCCCTGGACAGATTCTAAAGCTTTTCCAGTCACTTTCAGATATTAGAAGTTTTATTTACAGGTATTAAAAAGGCCAGGTGGATCTAAATCAATACTTTCATTTCACAACCAATTTAAGCTTTTCTCTTTCCTCCCAACTCAGGGCCTACTCATGCTCAGCCGCCTGCGGTGGGGTGGAGGGTGGCTATTTATTTCTTACGCTCCCTATTCCATCCCATCCCCACTACTGGCCACTGCCTGGGGCTCTTGCAGGGCCGGGTGAGAGGAGAAAGCAGAGAGAGGGACACATCTAACTAGACTGGTGCTGCTGCAGTTTGGTAGCAGGGACCTGTGCGAGCTCTTTGGGTGTCCAAATGCTGGCTCTTTCCTTCATGGGGTGCTTTCATGGGTCTTTTAAAGGTTTCCCTCGCTGTTCTCTAACATGAGGACTTCTGGATGACCTCCGATGACTTCTCCTAAGCTCCTTCTGCAGGGTCACGCCCCCTACCCCAGCCTCTCTGCTGGGGTCACTTCATCCCAGCAAGCCGTCCTTTAGGGCAGGTTCTTCTTAAGATAACTCTAGTCTGGCTCTTATTGTGACATCTGCTTGTCCCAGGGAAAGCCCCACTAGACTCGGGCCCCCTGGTAGCTCTGACAGGCAGCTCCAGCCAGGCCTGACCTTCTGCTGCCAGGTGAGGATCAGATGCCAGTCCCTAGTCTCTGTGCCCCTCAAACTCCGCAGATGTAGTTTAGGTTCTCCAGAAGCTCTTTCCCTGCTTTGCTTCAGCCTTATGGAGTGAAGGTTTCCTTCTGCTCATTGCAGACGGCCTGCACTCTCTAAACATGATTCTCTGCAGGACTGAGGTGGGGGACAGGACTCCTTACTAAGGTAACAAGCCGCAGGAAATCTACTCTCTGAACCGTCCTTGATTTACCTGCTCTTATTTATGGGACTGAAGCAGGTGATAGGGTGAGGGTCACAGATGGAATTTTCCTGCCTAAACCCTGAAGATGAGATGTGTCTAAGCACTCTCTTAGAATGTGTGGGCATTTCACCATCATTTTTCTCAGCTTTGGAGCCTCAGCTCAAATTCCAAGACAATAAAAAAAAATTCCATTTAACATACTGCTATAATTCTCATACCCAGCCTGCCCACCCCCCACTTCTAATCAGAGTAACAATGTACATAGTTTTAAAAGTCAAACGGAATTCACAAGATTAATAACAGAAGAAAGCAGTTGCTTCTCCTATTCCTCCTAACGCTGTGTCCCATTTCCCAAAGGCAAACACATCCAACTTTTTCTATTTCTCTTGATAATTACATTTTTATTTCTAAATAATGTACACGTGTAACCAATTCTGGATTTAAAACTTTTTACTTATTATTTATTGCCTTCCCAACACAGAAGAGGAGAATTAGATCTTCCACTACCCTCTCTCCCTCCACCCACCCTACCATAAATATTTCCTTCCCCCAATCTTTCTAATATAGTTATTTAATAATTTTGATTAAATAGTGTATCTGTTATTGTTGCTATGCAAATGTTAACAGTCAAGCTGTAATGATTACATTACCGTTCTTGAATAATTTTTTGTTTTCACTGGGATCAATCTTTACTCATTTTGGTTGTTTGCTTAATATGTAATATATAAATAATTCATCTTCAGACTCCTTAACAAAATTATCAAACTCCCCTCAGTAAAGTTGAGCACATGAGGTAGTCTTTGTGTCCTAATGAGTTCTTCCTAGGACTAATATCTGCCAGGATCCTTCAGCCAGCCTTGTCCCTGGGCTGCTCACTCTCCAAGGTTCACTATACTGCTATGACCTTGGCATTTCCCTTCACTGTCATCCCAAGAAATCATGCCTTTGAACTGTTTAGATCTTCTGTTTCCTGGACTTGTTATCTTTTTCTTTTGATTTATTTGTGGCTTTTTCTTTTTTTTTGAGAGAGAATCTCACTCTGTCCGAGTGATTCTTCCACCTCAGCCTCCCGAGTAGCTGGGATTACAGGCACGTGCCACCACACCTAGCTAAATTTTTTTGCATTTTAGTGGAGACAGGGTTTCACCATGTTGCCCAGGCTGGTCTTGAACTCCTGACCTCAAGTGATCCACCCACCTCGGCTTCCCAAAGTGCTGGAATTACAGGTGTGAGCCACCATGCCCTGCCTGTTTTTCATTTTGATGGAGCTTCCTGAGAAAGATTCATGGTAGATCATCCTTTTTCTAGACCTTGCTGGACATGTAAGACAGAGTAAGAGAAAGTTTGCTTGGCTATTGAATTCCAGGTTAGATGCAATTTGTTTTTTCTCTTGGAATGTTAAAGATAATGGTTTATTATCTCCTAGCTTCTAATATTTTTGTAGATGTATCAAATGCCATATTGTTATCTGATTTTTTAAATGTATTTTTCCCTCTGAAGTTTTTCTCTTTATCTTTGTTCTAAAATTTCATGAGCATGTGTCTTGTGTGGTTCTTTTAAAACTCATTATATTAGGCACATTCTCTATCCTCTCATTCTTTCTCCAGAAGTTCCAGTAGCTGGATATTGGACCTCTAGATTGATTCCCCACTTCTAAAAAAGAAAACTTTCCATCTGTTTGTCTTCTTGTTTCACTATCAAAACAATTCCTCACTTCGTCCCCAATCTATTAAAACTTTTATTTATGCTACTATATTTTTAATTTCCAAAAATTCTCCTGTGCTTTCAATTTTTTGTAGTACTCTGCTCTTGTTTCACGGATTCAATATCTTATTTTTTGGGAAATTATTTTAAAGTAGTTCTTTTCTGTTGTATACATTGTCTCTGTTTCCTTCAAGTTTATTGTCTTTATTTGTTTCTTTGGACTCTGTTTTCTAATATGTAGATGCTCAGTCTCCATGTTTTTAGTAAGATTACTCAGCCCTGCCCTCAGTGGTGTCTGATATCCTCAAGTTCAAAGTCTTATTGAAACTTTTCCAGGCCAAGAGTTTCAATAAGAGTTTGAATTTGAGGATACCGACTTGGGAGGCTAAAGTGGGAGTATCGCTTGAAGCCAGGAGTTTGTGACCAGCTTGGACAACGTAGCAAGACCCTATCTCTAGAAAACAATTTAAAAATTAGCTGGGTGTCATGGTACACACGTGTAGTCCTAGCTACTTAGGAGGCTGAGGCAGGAGGATTGTTTGTGCCCAGAAGTTTGAGGTTACAGTGAGCTATGATCTCGCCACTGCACTCCGGCCTGGGCGACAGAGTGAGTCCCTGTCTCTGAAAAAGAAAATAGATAAATAAGCTTCTCCAATGCACAAACTTTACTCAAGGCTCACGCAGGGTGGTAGAGGTGCAGTTGCCTGGCATCTTGGACTGGAAGGGGATCTGAGAGTGTAAACTTCTTATATAGATTTTAAAAGACCCTCCTGTTTTTAGCCCCATCCCTCACACTTGCCTTCAGAGATCTCTGGAGGCTATCTAGGCTTGATTCTTTTTCTGGCTTTCTGGTGGTATCTCAGCATGATTAGGAAAACATAGACTTTATGTACTGCATTATATTAGGCAGCTCAATCCCAGGGACAAAGGAGTAAGGGAAAATGGGAGTAAGACAGGGGTAAAGGAGAGCAAACACAAAATGTGTTCCTGTGCTGGCCATCACTCAGTTAAAGAGCCACTGACTGCTGCAGTGGAGTCGGTGGCTTTTAAATATGACTGCACCTTGGTATAATCTATGTGAGGGAAGGAAGAGGGATGAATTTACTTACTAGTCCCATGATCACACTGGTCAAAAGTTCACCTAAAGGGAGTTAACTTCTCTGCAGTTCTGGGTTATGCAGGACGGGCACTGAGCGAGTCCGACAGTGTCAACAGGGAAGCTGCAGGGCAGCACAAACATGAGGTGAAGTACTGGTGGCTGGTGCCTGCATGAATCTGTTTAGATCCCACGCACAGCTGGTTATGACATAATACATGGTAAGGAGTAAGTGGCAAAAGGCAAGACCAGGAGGTTGTGAAGTGATGCGTAGGAGGCATTTGATGTGAGTGGGGATCAACTTGCCTCTCATTGCTTTCTCACCATGGAACTTAGGTTTCACTGTCCTGGGAAATCAGTTTTTTCCCATCTGCTTTCCAGGTTCAAAGATTATGTGACATTTCTCATTTACTATGGTCTCTACTTCCATGATCTTTGTCTTTGTGAATTTATATTTTAAAAATAATTTGTAGTCATTTCAGAAATTTGGCATTTTGAGAAGAAATAGATATAAACATGTGCATTTATTCTGTCATGAGTCAATGTTCACAGCAACCTAGGTAAACTGATGTTTAGGAGCACCTCAGTCTCCTATGCCCACCCTGCCGTTGATCTTGATACCCAAAGTTCCATGATTGTTTCTTCTTGTCCCTGATATGAAAACAGTCCCTTTTGTCTATGTGTGGTGGGGTCCAATATTGAACTTTCTTTGTCACCTGATCCAATAGATAAGGGAAAATCTCCCTCGCATGTCGGGTAGGGGATTCTAGAAGGCATCCTGAGAGAGTGGAATCTTAGCAAGGACTCAAAGTGTGCCCGTGATCCCCAAAGGGGAAAACATGATGTGGTGGCAGGTAGGACTTTCCTGGCATATGGAAGAGCAGGGAGTAATGATAGAGAAGGGGAAAGAACACAGTATTTGCAAAGACTGGCAATGAGCTTTGATTGACCCAGTATTTGTGTACTGTGGGATAGGAAGTTGGAAGCGTTGTTTGTGGAGGGTCTTGAAGCCAGGTTAAGGGGTTGGAACTTTGTTCTGTATGCAATGGGAATGTTTGAGCAGTGAGCGAACTAATTGTATCAATGCTTTGGGAGGATTAACCCAGTGGTCACGGACTGGACTGATGGAGGAGGAAGATCTGGAGATTATGAAAGCAACTTGAGTCATGTGATAAAAATGTGGAAGAGAAATTAGGGGACAGACTTGGGGGATCTCAAAAGAGGGCTTAAAGATTTGCAGAGCAATGGAAAGCCTGAGGGTCCTCGCACATGTTCCCTTCACATGGCCAACTCCCTCCCCTGCTTCAGGGGTCAGTTTGAGGTCAGGGGCCCTCCTCTGCACTGCTATCATCCACAGGCTTGGATCTACCACAATACTCTTTATCTTAAACTCTAAATATTGAACTTGTTAGAAAGTTCCTTGTGCACAGGGCCTTTGTTTCATTCAACGCTGTTTGCCCAGAGTCAGGAAAGAGTCTCGTCAATAATAAATGCTCAATAGGTATTTGTCGAGCGAATAGGTGAATAACTCTAGAAGTTCTCCAATAAAATGTGTTTGCTGACTTTCTCTGGCCTGTGGGCAGGGGTGGAGGAGGCAGTCAATGGAGCTGGGCTAAGATCAGGGACTGGCATGATGGCTCTGAGAGGATCAAGGCATTGGGGGTCCAGCATTTCAGAGGAGGCAGCATCAAACCAGACCCCACTGAACTCAGGCTGGATCAAGAAGAACCCCTCAAGGACACAGGTGGTGGTTGTACTTATCAGTAGCACATATTGATCACAGACTGTATTTATGTGCCTGTGACACAAACCCCCGAAGGGACTGTATTATTATATTCATTTTACAAGTGAGGCCGTTGAGGCTCAGGTTGCACAGGGATGCTAAATATCAGAGGCAGAACTCAAACCCATACATTCATCTCCTTGTTCCACATGGATTCAGTTTTGTCACACACACACCCATGCTGACACACGCATGCATGCTTAGGTGCACAGGTGAGCACAGACAAGCCTGCAGTCACAGAAATGCACATGGACACACACCCTAAAACTCAAAGCTTTTACAATTTATTTCACTGTGGGTCTTCCAAAGACCCATGTCTCAGGCTGACAGACTGCATAAGCTGCTGGAGAAGGAGGGGGAAAAAAAAATCAAAGAGTCTCCTTGGCAGCTCCCATTAAGTGAAATATGAGGTGAAATGGAAGGAAATAAAATGGAGAATGAGATGACAGGGTTTTTCTATCTGACGGAAAATACTTGCAAGCCCTTGGCCTGATAGCAGCCCATTCATCAGCACTGAGGCAGGTGCAGACCCCTCTACAGGTCCCTTCCTCACACTTGCCACGGAGACAATCTTTCTTTGAAAAGGAATATCCCTGCCAAATCAGTTCAGGAAAGCAGTTTGTGTCGTGGATAACCTTGAGGCCTCCTACATTCACTAGCTTTCCAACTCCTTGCACTAAGCTCCGTTCCAGTACGGCCCTGTTCCCAGAACATCTCTTTCTGGTTCCTATTTCCCATAGTCTCCACTTTCCTAGAGCAGCCCTACATGCCCAGATCTCATTCTCCCCTTCCCAGCAAGTCCACCTATTCGAGGACACTCCAGAATCAACAGTGACCCCTTCCTTGCATCACCCTTCCTTGCCAGATCACCCCATATTCCAAGCTCATTTCTCCCACTCTTAACTCGGACTCCCATTTTCAGGGCAGGCCCTCATTCTCAGAATCTAGTACCCGATCCAAGGAGCATTAGCATAGGTGTCCCGGATCACTCTCCCTGTCCCTTCTGCCTCTTGAGCCCACCCCTGGTTTGTGGGGACGTTGGTAGCTTTCCTGATCACCTTAGTCTCCCTCTCCCAAACCAGCCTCTTCCTTTTCTCATCACCCTCCATCCACAGGTGAGTGGGAACCAAAGAGCAACACACCTAGGGTGTGAGGAGCTGTAAGGTCACTGAGACCTAAAATAGGTCCAAGTAAATCAGCTCATTCATTACTTGAAGAGGTTCTTTACCTGTCTTTGAAAGCTTTATTTCACTCTGAGCCTATGAAGGGGCTTGATTTGATCCTTCTCTGCTTTCTCCACCCCTGCCCACTGTGGTAGGGTCAGGAGATGCTGCCACTTCCTACTAGGATTAGATATTGGAATAAACTTCCCGATCTCCAGCTTCCCTCTTTAATTCATGCTTATCACAGCAATTCAAGTCATCCTTCCCAGGAGCCATTTTTATTCCATTAATAACTAATTAATATACCTATAGTGGTTCCTAATTATTTCTCCTTACAGACCCTTACAAAACAGTCACTCTTTTCTCTCCTCTGTATAACTACTGTCTTGCACTAGACATCAGAAGGATTAGTTATTAGTCTTATCCTTGAGTACTAGTGTTGTGACCCTGAGAAAGTCCCTAAGCCTTTGTGTTTTCACCTAAATTGGAGGGTAAGAATTCTTGTCTTTTAGGGTTGCAATGAAGTTCAGTTGAGACTGTGCGCAAGTGCCAAGCTCGTGGTGCCCCATAGATCTGTCTTTCTCTCACTCTCTGTACTCTATCTGTGCCTGCCCTGCTCAGGACCATCAGCTTCCTACCTCCAACACAGGCTTGCTCTCTCCTGACTTCATCCTTCACCATCAAGAAAAACAACACTCAAACAAGTCCATGGTGAAAAGTGGGCTCACAGGAAGGACACATAGGTACCTCCTTGACCATGGACCTTAAGGAAAGTGGGGAGCTGGAGGCCCAGCCCCTATCTGTCTGGGCTGTGTGGTGTATGGCCTCTTTTCTCTGCTTCTGCTCTCCCCTTCATTGTTCCCTGCAGACCAGCATTCTAGGCACTGCGTGCAAGTGGCAGAAATGCCCCCTCCCTGCCCTGCTACCCATGCTCCTTTAGTGCTGGTGCTCAAAACCAATTAACGTTAATCTCTGGGTCCTAACTCAAACCTGTCAGGGAGAGAATTCAATTGGTACTACATGCCTGGTTTTCCTTCCATCTTGGCACCCCTTCAGTCCTTTGCAGATGTATCCACCTTTACCTCTTTTGTTCTTGTTCTATACTAGCTCTCTTGGTGACCTCATCCATTCCCATGGCTTCAGTGACCACACTGATGATTCCCAAATTTATAAACCATCCTAGACATTCCTTCTGAACTCAAGACCCATACATCCACTGGCCTACTTGATTGCTCCATTATTTTTTTAAATTTCAAAGACACTTCTAATTTTATATATGCAAAACAAAGCTCACACTGTCTCCACCCACCTTCCTCCCCACTCCCACCCCACCCAGTTAGGTAGTTTTCTAGTGTTTACACATCCTTATCCATTCAAGAGTGAGCTCTCTGTCATTGTCCTTGACATTTTCCCTTCCATGGGTGGATATCCTTATTGTCATTGTCCTTGACATTTTCTCTTCCTCCATTCCTTACACCTAATCCATCATCAAATTTATATATTTTACTTCCTAAATATCTTTTCTCTCTATCTTCCTTGACACTTCCTTAGTCCAAGCTATTAGATTGCCTAGATTAATATGATAGCTTCTTAATGAGTATCTCCATACCACTTTTACACTCTCTCTAATATGCTGACCATTCTCTATATTGGGCCAGAAGAATTTATTTTTTTAAATGCAAACCTGATCAAGCCTCTTCATTGCATAAATGAAGATAGATTTAAGATTCATCCTGGGATTAGAATAAAATCCTAAATCCTTGACATCCTGCCTTTTCTGGCCCACCTGTCTCTTCAATGTCATCTTTGGCCCACTCTTTATTCTCCCATTTCCGCTACACTGGCTTTTGTTTAGTCGAGGCTGTTAAGGACAGACTCAGTGGAAAAAAGTTTCTGGGCAACCACTCATGAAGGTGTACTGTTAAATCATCTGTGTTTGTAACTCATACTGGCTTTCTCTCTCTCTCCTCACCCCTGGCTGGCCTTTGTTTTCAATTTCTTAAAATTAGAAAGCTCCCTCCAATATTGGGCCTCGTATTAGTCCTTTTTCACATTGCTATAAAGAACTACCTGAGACTGGGTAATTTATAAAGACAAGAGGCTTAATTGACTCACAGTTCCACATGGCTGGGGAGGCCTCAGGAAACTTACAATCATGGTGGAAGGGGAAGGGGAAGCCAGGCACATCTTACATTGCGGCAGGAGAGAGAGAGAGAGTGCATGAAGGGGGAACTGCCACACACTTTTAAACCATCAAATCTTATGAGAAGTCACTCACTATCATGAGAACAACATGGAGAAAATCATGCCCATGACCCAATCACCTCCCACCAGATCCCTCCCCTGACATGAGGCAATTGCAATTTGAGATGAGATTTGGGTAGGGACACAGAGCCAAACCATATCATTCTGACCCTGCAGTCTCCCAAATCTAATGCTCTTCTCACATTTCAACACCACTCATGCCTTCCAAACAGTCCCTCAAAGTGTTAACTTATTCCAGCATTAACTCAAATGTCCAAGTTCTTTTTTATGGCTGCATAGTATTCCATGGTGTATATGTAACACATTTTCTTAATCCAGTCTGTCACTGATGGACATTTGGGTTGATTCCAAGTCTTTGCTATTGTGAATAGTGCCGCAATAAACATATGTGTAAATGTGTCTTTATAGCAGCATGATTTATAATCCTTTGGGTATATACCCAGTAATGGGATGGCTGGGTCATATGGTACATCTAGTTCTAGATCCTTGAGGAATCGCCATACTGTTTTCCATAATGGTTGAACTAGTTTACAATCCCACCAACAGTGTAAAAGTGTTCCTATTTCTCCACATCCTCTCCAGCACCTGTTGTTTCCTGACTTTTTAATGATCGCCATTCTAACTGGTGTGAGATGGTATCTCATTGTGGTTTTGATTTGCATTTCTCTGATGGCCAGTGATGATGAGCATTTTTTCATATGCAGCCATAAAAAAGGATGAGTTTGTGTCCTTTGTAGGGACATGGATGCAGCTGGAAACCATCATTCTTAGCAAACTATCACAAGAACAGAAAACCAAACACCGCATGTTCTCACTCATAGGTGGGAACTGAACAATGAGATCACTTGGACTGGGGAAGGGGAACATCACACACCGGGGCCTATCACGGGGAAGGAGGAGGGGGGAGGGATTGCATTGGGAGTTATACCTGATGTAAATGACGAGTTGATGGGTGCTGACGAGTTGATGGGTGCAGCACAGCAACATGGCACAAGTATACATATGTAACAAACCTACACGTTATGCACATGTACCCTAGAACTTAAAGTATAATAATAATAAAAAATAAATTAAAAACAACAACAACAACAACAACAACAAATGTCCAAGTTCAAAGTCTCACCTGAGACAAGTCCCTTCTGCCTAGGAGCCTGTAAACCAAAAGCAAGCTATTTACTTCCAAGATACAATGGGAGTACAGGCATTGGGTAAATGTTCCCATTCAAAAAGGGAGAAGTTGGCCAAAACCAAGGGGCTACAGGCCCCATGTGAGTCCAAAATCCAGAGGGCAACTATTAAATCCAGAGGGCAACTATTAAATCTTAAAGCTCCGAAATAATCTCCTTTGATTCCATGTCTCACGTCAAGGGCATACTGAGGCAAGGGGTGGGCTCCCAAGGCCTTGGGAAGCTCCACCCCTGTGACTCTGCAGGGTGCAGCCCCCATGGCTGCTTTCACAGCTGGCATTGAGTGCCCATGGCTTTTCTAGGTGCATGGTGCAAGGTAGATCTACCATTCTGGGGTCTGGAGGATGGTAGCCCTCTTCTTATAGCTCCACTAGGCAGTTTCCTAGTGGACTCTGTGTGGGAACTCTAACCCCACATTTCCCCTCTGCTTGACCTAGTAGAGGTCCTCCATGAGGGCTTTACCCCTGCAGCCAACTTCTGCCTGGATATCCAGGTGTTTCCATACATCATCTGAAATCTAGATGGAGCTTCCCAAACCTTAACTCTTGTCTTCTGTGTACTCATAGGCCCAACACATATGGAAGCTATCAATGCTTGGGGCTTGCACCCTCTGAAGTAATGACCCAAGCTGTACCTTGGCCTCTTTTAACCATGGCTGGAGCTGGAGTGGCTGGAACACAGGGTGCCATATTCCGAGGCTACACAGAATAGTGGAGTCCTGGGCCCAGCCCATGAAACCATTTTTCCCTCCTAGTTTTCTGGACCTGTGATGGGAAGGGCTGCTGTGAAGATCTCTGAAATGCCCTGTAGACATTTTCCCCATTATCGTGGCTATTAACATTTGGTGCCTTGTTGCTTATGCAAATGTCTGCAGCCAGCTTGAATTTCTCCACAGAAAACTGGTTTTTCTTTTCTACGGCATGGTCAGGCTGCAAATTTTCCAAATTTTTATGTTCTGCTTCCTTTTTGAACATAAGTTTCAATTTCAGATCGTCTCTTTGTGAGTGCGTATGAGTATATGCTGTTAGAAACAGCCAGTTAACATCTTGAATGCTTTGCTGGTTAGTTATTTCTTCCTCTAGATACCTTAAATTATCTCTCTCAAGTTCAAAGTTCCACATATCTCTAGGGCAGGGGCAAAATGCTGCCAGTCTCTTTGCTAAAGCATAGCAAGAGTGACCTTTATTCCAGTTCCCAATAAGTTCCTAATCTCCATCTGATACCATCTCAGCCTAAGTACATTGTCTGTATCACTATCAGGATTGTGGTCAAAACCATTCAATAGTCAGTAGGAATTTCCAAACTTTCCCACATCTTCCTGTTTTCTCCCGAGTCCTCCAAACTCTTCCAACCTCTGCCCGTTACCCAGTTTCAGAGTTGCTTCCACATTTTCAGGTATCTTTATAGCAGTACCCCACTCTTCCAGCATCAATTTTCTGTATTAGTCCATTTTCACACTGCTATAAGGAATTACCTGAGACTGGGTAATTTGTAAAGAGGTTTAATTGACTCACAGTTCCATATGGCTGAGGAGGCCTCAGGAAACTTACAATCTTGGTGGAAGGGGAAGAGGAAGCAAGGCACATCTTACATGGTGGCAGGAGAAGAGAGAGAGAGAGCTTGAAGGGGGATTTGCCACACACTTTTAAACCATCAGATCTCATGGGAAGTTGCTCACTATCATAAGAACAGCATGGAGGAAACTACTCCCATGATTCAATCACCTCCCACCAGGTCCCTCTCCTGTCACCTGGGGATTACAATTGAAGATGAGATTTGAGCGGGGACACAGAGATGAATCATTTTAAGCCTCTCCCCAGAAAACTACACACACTCACTCCACCATCTTTAAATCCTACTTATCCATCTGCTCTGAGCTAAAACGTCACTTCTTCAAGGGAAAACTTTCTTGCTGCCTCAACTTACGTTACGTCAACTTTATCAAGCAATCACATCTTGTCCTGTAACTGTCATCCAGGGTACTCAATTAATCACAGCTAAATTTTATAATTTTATTATGACTTGACTGAAGCCATTCTCTGAATGTAGGATATGGTTTAGATGAAAAGAGATCATCTTTTTTGCTCATTTTTGTATCTTTCTTGTTTGGCACTATGGCTTGCATTCCTAGGAGTTCAATAAAAATCTGTTACATGCATTAGTGGCCCAGCTTGAGTTGGATCCATGCCTAGCCCCATCACCTGAAGCCACAGGAATTGGAACTTGAGACCAAATCTACACATTTACCATGAGCAGCAGATACTGACAAGGCTGGGAAGCTACTCTATAAATTGGACACCGTGCATGTTGGGAGTCTTACATTTGTAAGAGTCTGGGTATCTGGGTATCTCTCTAGATTTCAATGATGTATAAAACAGCCGATATGAGAATAAAAAGAACACAATGGAAAGTGTGCTATAAGAAAAGGGCTTGCCATTCTTTATCTCCATTGGTGTAATGAGGGCTTAGTTACTCATTCAACAGATATTTATTGAACGCTTACTGTAGCCTGGCAGATAGTAGAAATTTACGACAAGCAGGATCTACATCAGAGCTATTTGGTATAATCCTGCTCCCACACCAATTCTGGGTCGTCAAGATTTCCCAGTTTGTCAGCCTGACAGTTAAAAATATTCTTCTTCCTGTGGGTATAAACTCATTTTCTTCTTGATTCTGAGGATCACCTATCTTTATCCAGTAGCATTCTCCAATTAAGAGAGCCCTGCTGGACCTCTAAGTTCCTGCCATCTGAGCAGCAGAGACAAAGGCAAAGCAGCCACTAACCCAAATCACAAAATAAAAACCCATCCCCATAAGCCTTGCTTAGGGATACTCTAGCAGTCTGGATGGAGGGTGCTTTCCACCAGGGCCCCCACAGTTGCATGTTCTCAGAAGGCAGGCAGGGAAGGAAGGAGAAAGAGAGGGAGGGAAGGAGTGAGAAGGAAGGAAGGAAGGAAGGAAGGAAGGAAGGAAGGAAGGAAGGAAGGAGGGCAGGCCTGACTCAGACCTCTGCTCACACTCCTAATTGTGATTCCTATGAAGTGAAGATGCTCAGAGCACCTGGCTTTTCTTTCCTACAATGGTGTCTCATTTATCTTCCCTGCCTGAGGTAAACATCTGTTGAACCAAATTGACAACAATAGTGGAGGTGTTATTGACATGGTGCAGGGTGCTTTGTCTATCCAGATGCTTAGGAGCCTAGTCCTGGGAAATTTTCCTGGATGATGGGGAAGAAACAACCAAGGGCGCAGGCTGCGTGATGGGCCATATGGAATTCTTAGTTGCTCAGCCCCTTGGTTCTTGCTGCTCCCCTTTGTGCTTGTCAATTTCCATTTGTTTTCCCTTTGTCTCAAGTCAATTCATATTACTCTTCCTATTGAGGCATGATGTTACCTGGTACCATTCCAATTCTGAAGATGCCTGCATATTAATCTTGACAATGCACCTGTGATTTCACTCATTCTTACTTTAGCTGCTAATCCAAACAGTCCCATCTGTGCTATGTATCACCTTGCTTGTATCAGAAGAAGAGTTGGGAGCAGGACATACTGATTCACACTTCCATTGACCATGAGCCAAGGTAAGCAATTTGTCAGGCAATTGATATGCTGGTGAGGGAGGCCACAAAACTGGTGCTCTGGGCCACAGGAGTTTTACCTTTTGTGGCTACCTGGTTCCTTGGTTCCTTCAAGGGAATGTTTTCCAAGTGTTCACCTTGTGTCAGGGGTCCATTCGCAGCTGACAGGGACCTGGCATCTGCCCCTTTGCACCCTTTTCTTGGAAAGTGTTTCCCAGTGGAAACACGGAATATCTAAGTGGGCACTTCCTGGAATGAGGGTGGAGGGTGGAGGAGGGCTTCCACAGACTCAGTGAATGTGAGTGTCTGGGAGTCGGGTACAAGTCTCTGATTTAACAGTCTCCCTAGGTAATTCTGATGTGATCCAAGTTTGACAACCACTTGCTTCAAGGCACTGATGCAGCATGATGAAGACCAGAGACTTCCCAATCTCAGCACTCTCGACATTTGGGGCTAGCAACTTTTTCTTGTGGCGGCGGTTTGGGGGGCTGTTAATGTAGAATGTTTAGCAGTGTTTCTGGCTCCTATCCACTAGAAGCCAGTATAGCAATCCCTCCCATAGTTATAATAGCCAAAACTATTTCCAGACATTGTCAAGGGTCCCTTGTGGGGCAAAACCACCCTTGGTTGAGAGCCACTGATGTAGAGGACAGAGCAGAGAAGTTACAGTCAGACAAAAAGAGATTCAAATCTGGTCTCTCACTGAATCACTGCCAGACTTCAGGCAACTTACTGTGCTTCCCTGAGCCTCAGTTTCCTCATCTGTAATTTGAAGAAAATAATAATACCAACCTCCAGGATTGCTGCGATTTTCAGAGTCAGTGCTCAGCAAAGATAAATGTCTGTCTTCTCTATTGGAGAGGATGGCAGCTCTGGGTGACTGCGTGATTGGGGGGTAGGTTGACGGGCAGGAAACCTCTCCCTTCTGGGGACTAGGAGGCATCTGTGGGTGGAATAGAAGAGTTCATAAGGAAAGAGTGAATGCAGTTGTAGTCTTCGGGGGGAATCACAGAGGCCAGAGTGAAGAGACAAAGCCAAAGGAGCCTTGGATATACCCAGGTGCCCACAGCTGACCTCCCTTCTCACTGGCTCTGGGGGTGGCAGCCATAAACCATCTCACTGCCTAAGTGTGCTCTGCAGCCTCACAGCTTCTGTGACTGACTCTGTAGCCTGCTGTGTGCCTCCCAAGTTACTGATGGACCTGCCAGCCTCGAGCGTCTGCCTGTGTTCCTTCTGCCCCATCCTCCCCCTGCCCAGCTGGGGCCATGCAGCTGCAGATCCCAGGGTTCCTGAAGCCCCATGCCCCTGCCAGCCTGCAGTCTGTGGGACACAGGAAGGCCGCATTGTCAGAAGTGTATTTTTAGCTTGTCCCCTGCTCTGAGCTGCCCCAGCCTCCTGATGCCTATTTTTAGCACCCAGCTGCATCTCCATGTTCAATGGGAAGGTGGAGAATGGCTCCTGACTGGCAGGTTGCTTTGCCAGCCCAGTCAGGTTGGCACAGCATCAGGCAAGATAATTAAGTAGTAAACTCTAGATTTCACAGTTCGAGCTTCACTGAGCCTATGGTGATCACCATTCAGGAGAGTTCATTTTCCCTGCACAAGACTTGAAAACCCTCTGATACCATAATGCCTCAAGTCTAAGCTTCCAGGAAATATTAAATAGCCAAGGAGAGGGATAGAGTAAGAAATGAAGGCCGAGACGAAGAGACCCAGAGAGCACAGAGGAGAGAGAGAGGAACTAAAAGCAGAAACAAACTGACAAAGACCAAAGCAGAGACAGATACTAAGAAAGGTTTGGTGATGGATACACAGAGACAGAGACACAGACCAAAAGAGAGCAGAATAAAAGAAAAGGAGAGAGAAGAGAGGACAGCCCCAACAGCTAACACTTAGGGGAAATTTCCAGTACACCAGGCGGGGACCAGAACTTGTTGTATACATTCTCTTTATGGTTTTACACCCATAACCCTTGATTGTCAGTATCATTTCTTAAAGAGGAGGAAGGTGAATAATTAAGTAACTTGCCCAGGATTACACTGGGATTGAGTGGTAGAGCAGGACTTGAGCCCGTGCCTGACTTCAGAGCTCACACTCAGAGAGTGTGTGCAGTAGATGGCAGAGCCACACATAGCAACCAGTGGAACCAGAATGGGGGATAGGGACAAGTACCCACTGCCACTGCAGAGACTGCTGAGCTGTTTGAGGCTAATACCTTGCCTGTTTCCCTGGGAAGACAGCTCAAAATGATGCTATTGATCGAGGTGTCGATGCTGAATTATAGCATTTCCCAAAATGTGTGTCACGCTGATAAGGTCCCTGTGCCATAGTTGAGGCTGCCAGACATGCTTCATGCCAGAAACCACAGCGATCGCAGCCCAGCTGTTTTCACTGTTTGAAAATACCATCTCCCACCATGTCATTAAGCTAATTGAACAGGCCAACTTTTCTCAGGAAGGTGGTGAGGGCAGGGGAGCAGGCAATAATACCTTTGGATTTGGCAATTGTCATTCACATCCTGACCAACCTCTGCCACTGTTCTTCTCTGGAACTACTAGATCCACCAGCTCCTGCCAAGGGCAGGGATGATAAATGCTATGCATGGAGAAGAATTATTCTTGCTAATGATCTCCGCCTTAGAAACCCTCAGCCCCTGATGAGACCCTCAGTTCATCTTTCTACATTTGTTGAGGCTTCAACCAATGAGGCAACAAGAAAGCCATTTCCAACAAGGGCCTGCCTGTGTCGACAGTAATCGTAAGTCATCCTTCTGCTACTGACTCTCACCCCTCCCACCCCCATGCAGCCATCCGTCTCTATAAATCTCCTGAGCAGGTAGAAATTTATACAGGAACTGAGGCTGCCCCTGTCTGTGGGCCCCTCTGATTACCTCTGACACTTTCAGGAAGAGAACCATGGGACTATTATATTATATTATATTCCTAAATCAGAATATATTAATTGGTTGGTGCTTCATGGGGAGATGTGTACTGGGGGAGCAGAGAATGGAGACTGGATTCCCTACTTGTCCAGAGATGTGTTGGGGGACAGAGAATGTGGGGATCATTTTTGAGACCCGATGGGCTGGCAAAACAGTGTTGTCATTTTTTGCTATCTCGGGACCCTTTGCAGACTTGCTTTCTCTTTTGAAAGGGGCATATGCTTTCTAGAACACCTGCTCTTAGTGGGGTGACAGGGTACATGGGAAGGCAGGATATGTGAATGCGTCCGTAAAGCAAACCAGTTGTTGAAATATTAAGCCACTTCCATGCTAGTTGGTAAATAGTATAAGTTGTTGAGCCACCATTTGATGTTGCCCAGAGGTGGCCACAATGGTGGTTAATGAGGTCTGAGAACAGTGGGGAGCAGATCTGGGGACCTTGGGCAGCTACTGAGCTGACTGAGATCAATCATAGGGGTGTACGCAGCCTTCGCCCCCTTCTCCAACGTGGCCTAGTGTTGATGAGACATGGAAGAGGGCATAGGGTAGGCGGGGTTGGCGGCAGCATTGTTGGGGTACCTAAGACAGGTCCTCAGATTTAGGTCACGTGGTAAGCGTTGGCATCAGGTGCACATCCAACCATGGTGTGACTTTTGCACAAAGATCTGACCCTGGGGACCTCTGGACTAGCAATTGAATAGGAAGATTATTGGAAGAGCTGATGCAGTTCTCTATGTCCAGTCATAGACAGAGAGGGCCATCATTTAGCTAGTGACAACTGCATCAAACAAAAGATCACAACAACTTTTAAAAAAATCAACAAATAGGATGCTGTTGGAGTTGTTTGATGAATGACTTGTAGTACAGCTTGCACCACTTGGTAAGCAGTTTAAATTAGAAAATACATTTAAAAGGAATAGATTTAGAAATTATTGATATGTTAACTTGTGTGCTGCTTTATATTACTATACTGGCTATTAAATATTTTGAATATTTAATGTTACCCTTGCCCAGATACAAATGCCCCAACTACAGGAATAGTTTCAAGGTCAAAATAACAGACTCAAGTCTGGTACCCTGATCCAGCGGTAGGGACCAGCGAGTGTCAGCATGACCAGGCAGTAAGGGGTAAGGGCAGATGGTCAGAGTCAGAGAGGGCTTCCTGAAGAGAGGAATTTTAAGTCAGGCTTGGAAGGTCAGCAAGGACATTCTAGGGCAGAACATTGTGTGCGTGGGGCATGGGGGAGCAGGCGCTTGGCACAAGACACCTCTCCCTCTTACAGAGGACAAAGCTGGGAACATAGGGACCCTCAGGGCTTGCCAGTGATTGCACCAGACACTTGACCCCCCGACAACCCTTTGAAATCTGGGAAAGAAAAGCCGCCGTGGAATCCTTGAGAGGCTGGGAACAATTAGAGTGGTTACCACGACAGTGAAGGAAATAGGACGAGGGAGATAGTGAGAGAGTCTTAATTAATAGTTTCTTGTGGCGTAGTCCTGCTTTGATCATGAGGCTGATATTTCTGCAGTCTATTACAAACTTCATTAAGTTTATTTACCTGGCAGGCGCCTGCCCTTTCTCTCGTCCTGTCCTGTCAAAGATAAATGGCTCCAGTGGCTCAGCTGATCCCTTCTAAGCTTTGCCTCAAACCGTGGGCTGCTGGAGGACACCTGAAGGGAAGCCACAAAGCAGGAGACCCAGGGGAAACCAACACGTCAGATGATCCTCCCAAGTCAGTCTTTTCCACCACAATGGAGAGGCAATGTTCATTGCCAGGTGACCAATCAGAACTGAATTCCAAGTGCTTATGCATACTTGTGAGGTTCTTTCTAGAGTTGAAAGTGAGCCCATAATGTGGTCTCTGTGGGCTCCAGGCTATATTCAGGCCAATGAGTTGTATTGGGGAAACAATTTATCACGAGAATTGTGGAATGTCTGCCTTAAAAGACATTGGAAAGGTCACCTCCAGCCACCCACCCAAGCTCCAATCTCTTGTGCACAAGTGATTGCAGACTACGCTTGAACTCCTCCAGTGACAGGGAGCTCATCATTCCAGAGGCAGCTCATTCCCTCCTCAGACAGCTCTGACTGAGCCCGAAATCTGTTCCTCTAACTTCAAACTTATGATTCTAATATTCTCAGTGGAGTCAATAAGTTTAAAAAGATAACAACTAATTTATCTTCCACAAACTTCATCATATATTTGAAGAGAGAGATTGTGTCTTCCCAGGAATTTTCTCTTAAATCTGGCTAAACATCTTCAATTTATTTATGAATTCTTCACGTGGCATAATTTATGCCACTTTAAATATATCATTCCCAGAATTGACCAAATACAGTCAGACCAGCACAGGAAAGAACAGGACTATCACCTCCTTTGTTTTAGATATTATGCTTCTACTAATGCAGCCGAAATCACATCTGCTTTTGTGTCAGCCACATTACTCTGTTAATGAAACTTCTGAGATTTAAACATGGGCCAAAAATAACAGACTATAAAGTGTGCTAGTTTATCAGCACCAGGAAATGGCTTAATGTAATAGGTAATGATATTCTATGTTATGGCTGCTGATAGCAGATCAAGTCCTGAAAGCTCTGCCAATTTAGATTGTTGTGGCTCAGTAAACTGATGGCTATTTTTTCAATGGTTTCAAATTATATTAATTAATCTATTAATTGATTATGTTTAAGAGAGTGATTTTAGAAATGTTTTGAAAATGTTCAAACCAGAGTTAACAGGTAACTTGTTTGTCATTAGGACAATCATCCAAATAATAAGCTATTAAATTCACATTAGCATATAATAATTGTGTAAAGAATAACTAAGCAATTAATTAACATTTAATGTAATTCATAGTAAATTAGATGGCAAGACTTATTAAATGTCAATTAGCCATATTAGCTACTGACACCTAAGCGATTCAACATGCTAATGCTAATTAATTTCTTATTTCTTACAAGCTTAATGACTTAACAAAATGTATTTATGTATTTAGAGATTCTTAAAGTCACCAGACATCCAGATATGAGTGGCTGTCTCTACGGTGGTTTGGGAAGGAGTTTAGGAAAAATTGATTAGTGTTTTATTTGGAGCCTCTTCTCAGCATCCTTTCTTACTGTATTCCTCTTGGAGAATTTTATAGGGAGGAAGAGTATGCAAAGAGCATATTGGGAGGTGATCCCAGGAGCACTATGAGGGAATGGGGAGTAAGTCAGAGAAAGGATGGAGCCTGTAAAGTGTGCCTTAATGGGCAGTTTTCTGCTCTGGGCAACCAAAGCTCTCTCTCCATAGGGATACCCTAGAGATGAGATGAAACGAGAGGCAGTGTTAGCTCCCTGAGGGACAAGAAAGCTACTGTTTTGTTTTTTGTTTTTTTGTTTTAATACCAGCTCCCATCTAGGTGTTAGTTCTGACTGTTTTGGTTAACTGAATTGACTCACTGCTCTTGTGCATCTAAGTTCAATGTGAACATTCTTTGAAGGCATTCATTCATTTGGTCATTAACATGCTTAAAGCCCAAGCTGCCAGGAGCCCAAGACCATGGCTGAGCTGCAGGAGCACTTTGGACCATGACCCCTGTGTGCTACCAGGACTCTTCATCCCTCCTATAATTTCTACTATCCCTGACTGGCTTTCTTCACACTTCAGAAACATGGTCTCGAGCTCCAAGCTTTACATCTTTAAGACGCAAGCCACCAGGACAAAATGACTCTGAAGTGCTCTCACTCTTGGCAAGAGGACCTGGGCTTACTTGGATCAGGTGCCCATATTCTGGACCAACCCAGTGGCACGAGCACCTACTGCATCATGCTTCCAGGAGAAGAGCTGCTGGGTGCTGTTCAGACAATCCCACTGAAGTCTGTGATACCTTCTAGGACTAGGCACTGGAATGGAGGTGGACCTGCACAGCTGAGCCGGAGTTATCTCCTCTACTCCTGTTGCTCACAGCTTAGTGACAGAGAGAAGCAGGGCAGTGGGATGGATGTTCAGAGAGGTATCTCAAGGAGCTACCTAAACACGGAGGTGGCCCCTGCTGAGTATTGTAAGGAGTAGGGAATGGGGTGGGAGTAATGCCTGAGTTAATCTCCTGGGAGTTAGCTACTGGAAAAGTAAGGGCAGGCTGTCCAGGTGACAGTGAGGTCTTCGGGGAACATATGGAAATTTTGCATGACTGGTTTGTGGCATCCCAAGGCAGGTGGCCCATTCCATCCACTTCCTCAACCCACGCTGGACACAAGAGCATAGACAGGACACTAAGTAGCAGTCTCCACTTTGGACTCTGTCCATACAGAGACACAGAATCAAATGCTTTAGTTAATACATTCTTGTAATCCTTGGTATTGAAAAAATGCCTTCCAGAATAGGATAACTTTTTAGTGAGTGAATCAGGTTGGACTCTAATATTACACTGTATTGGTCTCATCATTCTTAACTGTATGTATGTTATATTGGCCAGTGTCTTTACTGATATGTTGAATTCTCATAATAACTTCTATGATATAGGTGTTATTATTCCCAATTAACAGAGAAAGGCACTGAAATTCTGAAACTGAGTACACTGCCTAAGGTTTTAACCTAATCTGTAAGTGGTAGAGCCTGTCTTCAAACCCAGATTTGACTGACTCCTAAGCCCATATTCATTCATTGATTCATTTATTCAACAACACTATGTAATAGGTATACTGTGCTGTGCTTATTACATAGTGAGATAAAAAGGGCACGACACTGTCCCTGACTTCAAATGGCTACAGAATAGCTCTAACAGTGAGAAAAGTGCTAGGATGTAGATAGACACAGAGTCAGTGCAGTGAAGACACTGGAGTCAGTCAAGGATAGGGGGAGTCACCCAGAGGTAATGATGCTCAAATTCCAATCTGAAGATTGAATGGGTGTCAAGCAGGTGAAGAGCAGATGAAGGGGATGTGGTAAATGTATTTTAGGCAGAGGGAAGAGTGTGTACCAAAGCCTGGATGGGAAAACAAGCAAGTGGCCTGATGGAGAGTGTGGAGGGAAAATCATGAAGGCAGGAGACACTGAGAGGTGAGAATGTGGAGGTAAACGGGGACTAGATTATAAAGGACCTTGAAGGTCTCTGTGAGGAGTTGGACCCAAGTTTTATGCCACCTTCACTAAAGAGCATGAGAGTTTTTGACCCAGTTCTGGATTCTGGACTGAGGACTCTAGTTGGTTGGCAAGACTGTGAAAATTGACACATGCGTAGAGGAATTCTTCCTGAATTTGTGAGCCCTCTTCTTCAGGTAGGGAAATGCTCTTTAAGATGACCGTTCATTGCAGGTGTCCTCTCTGGCCAAACATAATCATGAGGAAGTATAGAGAAAGATAAAGGCATGCTGTATAAGAGCAACAACAAACTTCAGTGCAAGTCTTGGCTCTGCTATTTACAGGTTGTGATGTTAGGCAAAGTTCTTAGAGTCTCCCTCATCTATAAAGTAGAGGACTCAGCAGGGCAATTATGAGAATTAGATTAGATGTATACAAAATGTCTGTAAACAGGGACTAGATTATAAATGACCTTGAAGCTCTCTTGAAGTCAATGTTAGTTCTCTTCTCCACAACTCCTCCAACCTTCAGAAATCACAATACATAAACACCAGTAATTGTCTACCTACATAACAGAAAACCTATGCAATTGCATCCTCAAGTATTTGAAGACAATTATTTGCCTTATTAAGCTTTCTCTTCTTCAAGCCAAATATTACCTTTCCCCCAGTCATTCTCCATATGACATGCTTTCTAGACCCCTACCATGCTGACTATTCTCTTCTGAATAATTTCTAGTTGGCAGTTGTTCCCTCCAAAGTATCTTGGCTGGAACTGGACCAGAAGTCCAGGTATAGTCTGAGCAACACAGAGCACAGGTGGGCCATCACAGTTCTTGTTCTGGATTTCATAATCCTATCAGAGCAGACGCAGCTACCATTTCCTCTGAGCAGCTACATCTAACTGGAGGCACATATGGAGTTGGTGCCTTTTCCTCCACCTTACCTCTCATTTGCTGGGTAAAATAAACCTACTAAACTTCCAGAACCTGAGGACAGGCTCCGTTTTGTACAGCTCTGGCTACAGCTCAATACCCATGCACATTATTGGGATTATGTGCAAATGTGGAGTCAGTGTGGTGCAGTGGAAAGATAGATCTGGGTTCAAATGTCAGCTTGGAAATCTACTAGTAACAAAACCATATGCAATTTAGTTAATACCTCTGAGACTTGACATTGTCATCTATGAAATGAATATAATAGGCTGTTATAAACCCAAATGCCCATCAATGATAGACTGGATAAAGAAAATTTGGTACATATACACCATGGAATATTATGCAGCCATAAAATCGAATGAGTTCATGTCCTTTGCAGGGACATGGATGAAGCTGGAAGCCATCATTGTCAGCAAACTAACACAGGAACAGAAAACCAAACACCACAGGTTCTCACTCATAAGTGGGAGTTTAACAATGAGAACACATGGACCAAGGGAGGGGAACGTCACACACTGGGGCCTGTCAAGGGGTGGGAGGCAAGAGGAGGGAGAGCATTAGGAAAAATACTTAATGCGTGTGGGGCTTAAAACCTAGGTGATGGGCTGATAGGTGCAGCAAATCACCATGGCACATGTGGTAACAAACCTGCACATTCTGCACATGTATCCCAGAACTTAAAGTAAAATTTAAAAAAAGAATTAAATAGGTTTTGGATGGAAAGTATTGGCACCTGTAGGCATTCATGAAGTCTTTGTCTTTCCCTGTACATGACCCTAGGCTCCTGAGATATAAAAGTGAGGCTTATTTTCTCACCTAGAAAAACTTGTAAGAAGGGAAGCAGACCTGGTTCTAATAAAATGTATGGTATATGGTGATAGACGTAAGCTCAGGGAATGGTGAGGTCGGCATATAGTAGGTTCTCAGTAAGCGTTTGCTGAAGGAATAAATATTTCGCCATCAAGCCATGTATCCCAAATCTTGCAATTAGGCAATGGATTTTGAAGAAATCTAAAAGCAGGGTTTAACATTTATCTGGTTAAGTTGATCTATTGGTTTTCTTGTTACAGCCCATCAGAATATTTTTAGTCTTTATTCTAACATACAATACATTAGCTATTGTGTTTAGCTTTGTGCCCCTAAAGGTGTGATATCTCATTCAATTATCAACAGATATGTTGACCAGGATGGTACAGGAGATAGACCTGTGGCATCCTACTAAAGACTTCCCTTTAAGATGTTCTTTTGAGCCTAGGATATCAGGGCATTTAAAAAAAACTACTGGAAAACACTCTGTAGATGTTACCAGAAGTCCCTTCCTAGGGCCCAGCCTTGTATGGGACCAGGCAGCCATAACTTCCAAGCAACAGCAGCTCTCAGTCAGCATCCTATTTAACCAATGAGTCAAAGGGACTGGCCATGCCTCCATTGCCATTACCTTGCAGAGCACTTTCTACCCTATCTTTTTATGACCCACCTGTCACACTGCTCCCAAAGGGATCCGTAATTAAACTGACTCTCGCTCACCTGCTTAAAACACTTCAGTAGTGGGTTGCTTGATACATGAACTCCAATTTCATTAATTTAATACAAAAAGTCCTCCATGGTTTAGCTCCTGCGTATTCCTCAGCCTTATATCCTGACATTCCATTTTTCATAATTTAAGCTCTAGTAATTCCTAATTGGTCATATTTAGCCATGTATCTTAATATTCCACTGCCATACTTTTGCTGAAGTCATTCCTTCTGTATTTTTACCCTCTTCTAACCCCCTTCCCTAGTTTATTATATTAGTCTTCCAATTCAGGGTTCATCTGCTTTGCCCACATCCAGAGGGTTAGATGACCCTCTGGGCTCCATAGACTTCTGTGCACAGTCCAGTATCTTCACTTAGTATATTGATAGTAATCATCTACCCTACTAAATTTGAAGCATCTTGCACAGAAGGACCAAGTTTCAGTCATCTGAGAATTTCCTCTTATTCATTTAGGACCTGGTACATGAGAATTGTGAAATAAATGATTGTTGGAGAGAGAGAGAGAGAGAGAGTATTCTCAGAGCAATTCTACTAAGTTCTAATGATTTCCCTGAGAGGTAGAATAGAGATAATTTTGGGGTGGAAGCTGAGTACTAGAGAGGTTGAATGAACTGCCCATGTTCTCTTGGCTGGGATTAGAGTCTAATTTTCACTCCTAGTCCATAATTTCCATCAGTAGGCAGTACTGCCATCCACAATCTGATCCTTTAACATTCAGAACTGTGTGTATTAATGGCCCTGGCTCACTTGGGAATGCCCAGGCACTATATTGGAGAGAGGAAGTGCATTTACATTGGGCAACAGGTCACTGCATTTTTCTCTGGTGAGGGCATTTTCACCCTAATGGAGGATTCTGGAGGCATTTTGCTTTACCCCATTGGAATTAGTTTTTACTGGTAAGATTTCAGACACTCTGGTCAGTACTCTTCCTAATACAGGAAGTGCTGCCAAGAAGTAGATCTTTTGGTGAATGTGAAATCACAGAGCACAGGTAACTGGTTTCTTCAGCACCTGTAGAGTCAATTCAACTTGAGAGACCATCTAGGTAGTCCTGAGGAACTGGCCAAACAGCAGGCTTAAAGGTTAGAGAGCATATTGGGAGTCTGATGGGAAAGGGAAGGGTGGACTGCGGAGGGGAGAAGAGAACCCTGGTGTATAGCCTTTGAGAGCAGAAGTCAAAGGTTATGCCCACCCCTCAACAGGTTAAAGGAAAAGACAAGCTCCCAAAGAGCCTCACACGTGTTGAATGTCAACTGCATTGCAGTCCTCTGAAGGATGACTGGCATCAATAAACTGGTCCTCTCTGGAACAAGGACACCAGAAGTCTCTCACACAGACAGGATGCTTATGAGTGGCTCTTAACGTCTTCAAGGCAGGCTTTGACCTCAGGTTCTTTGCCATGGTGGAGTGTTTGATTATAGCCTAAGGCTGCTTCCAGTGTTGTCACTGGAAGCAGTTTTAGTCCTGTGCGTCCTATGGTTACAATGCTAGCAAGGATCAGGAGGCTACACTGAGTTTGGAGCCCAGGGACTCCAGACCAAGAGAGTTCATATGTTCAGCCCGATTTGGAAGGTGCCTGGCAGAAATGGAGTCGGCAGAGAGAATGAGGTGAAAAGAGCACAAAACAGAGCCTATGTCGATCATTCAAAATCAAGAGAATTATATGGGACATTACCCTGTACCTTTAGGCTAGCAAAGGCACCCCGGGGAATGGCTACAGGATGAAGACAGATTGCTTGAGGCTAGTTTCCCCTCTAATCTCCACACCCCAAACCTGCAGACCTCAATGACTGCCCAGTCCTCTGGTCTCCCAGGAGGTGAGTCACCTTCATATTATAATTCAAGTGTTAGTCTCCACAAAATACCTGCTGAATTTCTCCCAGCAGGAGACACTTCTTGCTACAAGTCATGCTGATAATGCAAGGGGAGGCAGCTAGAGTGAGGGGGCATACTTGTTTTCAGCCTTCAGCCTGGCTTCCATCTTCCTGGCTAGCTAGCAGAGTGTGTCCTTCATTTCAGCTCAGCCTCTCCTGACCGCCTTTATTTTTGCCACTAAAAATTTGGAAATTTCTGGGACTTCCTGGCTAGGACCTTGGAGAGCTCTGAATCCAGCCAGCCTCCTGTGAAGTGCAACCACTTCTGGGGCTGGCAATATTGCTCTATGGGGCCTCCTAGACTATCCTTTAACATCCCTACACCAACTCCAATCCCAATGTGCCTGCTCACCAAAGACACGGTGCTGGAATTTTCCTTGCTCTCCACTCCAAAGAATCTTCCTCTTCTTTTTTATTTTTCTTTTTGAGACGGAGTCTGGCTCTGTCCCCCAGGCTGCAGTGCAGTGGCGCGATCTTGGGCTCACTGTAAGCTCTGCCTCCTGCGTTCAGCCATTCTCCTGCCTCAGCCTTCCGAGTAGCTGGGACTACAGGCACCTGCCACCATGCCTGGCTAATTTTATTGTATTTTTAGTAGAGACAGGGTTTCACCATGTTAGCCAGGATGCTCTCGATCTCCTGACCCCGAGATCCGCCCACCGTGGCCTCCCAAAGTGCTGGGATTACAGGCGTGAGCCACTGTGCCCAGCCAAGAATCTTCCATCTTGATTGGGATTATTCCTCTCGTCTCCTATTTACTCTTTTTTGCTTTCCCTGCATCAGTTTCTCTGATAAGTGTGGCCGACAGCCTCTCATGGGCCTAGAGTCTTTGAATTACAGAGCAGGCATGAAGTACACTCATTGTCGTTTTGGAAGGGTTGGGAAAAGATAGAAGGTGGAAGGTGCAGTCATGGCTTGAGATGAGAAAACACTCCCCAGGGAGTTTTTGACCCCGATTTCTTTTTAAGGACTCCTGTCATCCTTCCCATGAGTAGAACAGGCTACGCATAATCCAAACACGAAATATGTAGCACCTCCTAAGTTGTGAACACGTGTGGAGATAGAAAGATGTTAAGGAGAGGGAAGGGAAAGTGGAAGAGTAAAAAAACAGTTTCCAAGATTAGAACTGATCATGCTGCCAATGACTTTAGGTTGTTGGAGGAATAAAAAGGGAATGAGAAAGGGCAGGGAGTAGTGGGGGTCTGAGCCCCTGGAACCTGATTTGTGGTCTTGCCTAGTGTGATGGTTAATAATGAGTGTCAACTTGATTGGATTGAAGGATGCGAAGTATTGGTCCTGGATGTGTCTGTGAAGGTGTTGCCAAAGGAGATTAACACTTGAGTCAGTGGGCTGGGAAAGGCAGACCCACCCTTAATTTGGTGGGCACAATATAATCAGCTGTCAGCAAATGTAAAGCAGGCAGAAAAACGTGAAAAGGCCAGACTGACCTAGCCTCCCAGCCTACATCTTTCTCCCATGCTGGATGCTTCCTGCCCTCAAACATCAGACTCCAAGTTCTTCAGTTTTGAGACTCATACTGGCTCTCCTTTCTCATCAAGCTTGCAGACAGGCTATTGTGGGAACTTGTGATCAAGTAAGTTAATACTTACTAAACTCCTCATATGTCTTATTTCTTCTGTCCCTCTAGGGGACCCATAAACTGATTTTGGTACCAGGAGTGGTTCTAGAGGAACAGATATTAAGGATGGAGTTCTTTCGTTGGTTTTGGGGTTTCTGGAGTTGGCTACTTAATATGATTAGACCCAAAAATGCTAAGGACTGTACTTCTTCTTTTTTTTTTCTTTTTTTTTTTAAATTTATTTATTTATTTATTTATTATTATTATACTTTAAGTTCTAGGGTACATGTGCATAACGTGCAGGTTTGTTACATATGTATACTTGTGCCATGTTGCTGTGCTGCACCCATCAACTCGTCAGCACCCATCAACTCGTCATTTACATCAGGTATAACTCCCAATGCAATCCCTCCCCCCTCCTCCTTCCCCGTGATAGGCCCCGGTGTGTGATGTCCCCCTTCCCGAGTCCAAGTGATCTCATTGTTCAGTTCCCACCTATGAGTGAGAACATGCGGTGTTTGGTTTTCTGTTCTTGTGATAGTTTGCTAGGGCTAATATCCAGAACCTACAAAGAACTCAAACAAATTTACAAGAAAAAAACAAACAACCCCATCAAAAAGTGGGCAAAGGATATGAACAGACATTTCTCAAAAGAAGACATTCATACAGCCAACAGACACATGAAAAAATGCTCATCATCACTGGCCATCAGAGAAATGCAAATCAAAACCACAATGAGATACCATCTCACACCAGTTAGAATGGCGATCATTAAAAAGTCAGGAAACAACAGGTGCTGGAGAGGATGTGGAGAAATAGGAACGCTTTTACACTGTTGGTGGGATTGTAAACTAGTTCAACCATTATGGAAAACAGTATGGCGATTCCTCAAGGATCTAGAACTAGATGTGCCATATGACCCAGCCATCCCATTACTGGGTATATACCCAAAGGATTATAAATCATGCTGCTATAAAGACACATGCACACGTATGTTTATTGCGGCACTATTCACAATAGCAAAGACTTAGAATCAACCCAAATGTCCATCAGTGACAGACTGGATTAAGAAAATGTGTTACATATACACCATGGAATACTATGCAGCCATAAAAAAGATGAGTTTGTGTCCTTTGTAGGGACATGGATGCAGAAGGACTGTACTTCTAATAGTATGGAGAACACTGAGAGTCCTTAGCATGAACTGTTTAGAGAGTTATGCAAAATAAATGCATTTGACACTCCTGATTCACTGCTTATGAGAGGCAAGGAGTTTAGTGACTTTATACCTAATACCTTTGACTATATGTGTAGAACCAAGGAACATAATGAAGCTGGTTGGTTATTCTTAAGTTCAGTAGACAAAGTGATGAAAGAAAATGATGAGCTCTCAGGGATTCTGTCTCCTGGCTTCAGAAGCACATACTGAGTCTCAAATCTGCAAGATTGCCCTTAGTGAGAGTCTTACCTCTTGTAGAGAAAGAGCTGAAACTGTGGAAAAACAGAAACAAGCTCTTATCATGTGAGTGGCTGACCTGCAATGAAAGGTGCTTGCACAGCCTCAGCAGGTGTCTACAGTTAAAGTCAGGGCATTGATTGGAAAAGAATGGGACCCTGAAACTTGGAATGGGGATGTGTGGGAGGACCCTGATGAAGCTGTAGACATTGAGTTTGTAAACTCTGATGAACCTTTCTTGCCAGAAGGAACAGTTTCTCCATCCCCAGTAGTGGCAATATCCCCCCATGACCCATGCTGCCATCAGCCTTTCCAACTTTGTATGAGGAGATAAACCCTGCACTGCCTGTGGCAACAATGATGGCCTCCCCTGAGGCAGCTGCCAGGCAAAATAATGTTGATTCTCCTCATGAGCCTCCCCCAACACCCCTATTTTCTTCTATACCTATAACTAGACTAAAGTCCCAGCGGGACCCTGGAGGTGATATTGAGAGTGTGACCCATGAGGAGGTGCACCACATCAAAAAGAATGTGCTTGAGTTCTTTAATTTATATAAACAGAAATCTGAGAACAGGCATGGAAATGGATATTAAGGGTGTGGGATAATGGTGGAGGGAACACAGAGTTGGATCAGGCTACATTTATTGATTTGGGTCCACTAAGTAGGGACTCTGCATTTAATGTTGCAGCTTAGGGGGTTCATAAAGGTTCTAATAGTCTATTTGTTTGGTTAGCTGAAATATGGATTAAAAGATGGCCCACTGTGAGTGAGCTGGAAATGCCTGATCTTCCTTGGCTTAATATAAAAGAAGGGACACAAAGGTTTAGGGACATTGGGATGGTGGAGTGGATTAGTCACTTTAGACCTACTCATCCCAGCTGGGAATGAGATATACCCTTGATCAATGCCTTGCAAAATAGATTTGTGAGGACAGCATCTGCATCTTTGAAGAGCCCTGTAATTGCTCTTCTCTGTATGTCAGATCTAACAGTGGGAACAGCAGTCACTCAACTACAAAATTGAAATACAATGGGAATAATTGAATCCCGAGGTGGCAGGGACCAAGTGGTGGCACTCAACTGTCCAAGGAAAGGTTGGTATAGCTACCGTAATGGAAAGCAGAGGCAAAGCAGCAATTAGAATAATCTGACCTGTGTATAGCTGTGGCATTGGCTAATTAATCATGGTGTTCTTAGAAGTGAAACTGATAGGAAGCCTACTGCATTCCTACTTAAATTATACAAACAGAAAAGTTCTAGATAGAATGGACAAAAGTCTAATTTGAATTACAAAAACATAGAATCATGCCCTCTCAATCAGTTTCCAGACTTGAGCCAGTTTACAGACCCAAAACCCCTTGAATGAAGAAGAGGCTGGGTCCCCTTGAGGAAGGACCCCACTACATTACCGACAATTTATGCAGTGAATCTTTCTCCCATCCTTCCCCAAAGAGACCTTTGGCCTTTCACCAGGGCAACTGTATATCGGGGAAAGGGAAATGATCAGACATTTCAGGGACTACTGGACATGTTCTGAGCTGATGTTGATTCCAGGGGACCCAAACATCATTGTGGTCCTCCAGTTAAAATAGTGACTTTTGGGGATCAGGTAATTAATGGAGTTTTAGCTCGGGTCCAACTTATAGTGTGTCCAGTGGGTCCCTGTACTCATTCTATGGTCATTTCCCCATTGCCAGAATGCATAATTGACATAGACATACTCAGCAGCTGGCAGAACCCCCACATTGGCTCACTGACTGGTGAGATGAGGGCTATTATGGTGGGAAAGACCAAATGGAAGTCTTTAGAGCTGCCTCTACCTAGAAAAATAGTAAATCAAAAACAATATCACATCCCTGGAGGGATTGTGGAGATTAGTGCCACCATCAAGGACTTGAAAGATGCACAGGTGTTAATTCCCACCACATTCCTGTTCAACTCTCTCATTTGGCCTGTGCAGAAGACAGATGGATCTTGGAGAATAACAGTGGATTATTGTAAGCTTAACCAAGTGGTAACTCCAGTTGCAGCTGCTGGTACTAGATGTGGTTTCATTGCTTGAGCAAATTAACGCATCTCCTGGTACCTGGTACGCAGCCATTGACTTTGCAAATGTCTTTTTCTCCATTCCTGTCCATAAGGCCCACCAAAAGCAATTTGTCTTCAGCTGGCAAGGCCAGCAATACACCTTTACTGTCCTACCTCAGGGATATATAAACTCTCCAGCTTTGTGTCATAATCTTATTCGGAGAGACCTTGATCACTTTTTGCTTCTGCAAGATATCACACTGGTCCATTACATTGATAACATTATGCTGATTGGATCCGGTAAGTAAGAAATAGTAAACACGCTGGACTTATTAGTGAGACATTTGTGTGCCAGAGAATGGGAAATAAATCCGACTAAAATTCAGAGACCTTCTACCTCAGTAAAATTTCTAAGAGTCCAGTGATGTGGGCCTGTGGAGATATTCCTTCTAAGGTGAAGGATAAGTTGCTGCATTTGGCCTCTCCTACAACCAAGAAGGAGGCACAACACTTAGTGGGCCTATTTGGGTTTTGGAGGCAACACATTCCTCATTTGGTTGTGCTACTCTGGTGCATTTATTGAGTGACCTGAAAGGCTGCCAGTTTTAAGCAGGGTCCAGAATAGGAGAAGGCTCTGCAACAGGTCCAGGTTGCTGTGGAAGTTGCTCTACCACTTGGGCCATATGACCTAGCAGATCCAATGGTGCTTGAGATGTCAGTGGCAGATAGGGATGCTGTTTGGAGCCTTTGACATGCCCTCTAGGTGAATCACAGCAGAGGCCTCTAGGATTTTGGAGCAAGGTGCTGCCATCTTCTGCAGATGACTACTCTCCTTTTGAGAGACAGCTCTTGGGTTGTTACTGGACTTTGGTGGAAACTGAACGTTTGACTAGGGGTCATCAAGTCACATGCGACCTGAATTGCCTATCATGAACTGGGTGCTTTCTGACCCATCTAGCCATAAAGTGAGTCATGCACAGTAACATTCCGTCATCAAAATGGAAGTGGTATATACGTCATCAGGCTCGAGCAGGTCCTGAAGGCACAAGTAAGTTACATGAGGAAGTGGTTCAAATGCCCTGATCTCCACTCTTGCCACCCTGCCTTGTCTTCCTCAGCCTGCATCGATGGCCCCATGGTGAGTTCCTTATGATCAGTTGACAGTGGAAGAGAAGACTATGGCCTGGTTCACAGATGGCCCTGCACGATATGCAGGCACCACCAGAAAGTGGACAACTGCAGCACTATAGCTCCTTTCCCTTAAGGACAGTGGTGAAGGGAAATCTTCCAAGTGAGCAGAACTCCAAGCAGTACCCCTAGTTGTGCACTTTGCATGGAAGGAGAAATGGCCTGATGTGCGATTATATACTGATTCATGGGCTGTAACCAGTCGTTTGGCTGGATGGTCAGGGACTTGGAAGAAGCATGATTGGAAAATTGGTGACAAAGAAATTTGGGGAAAAGGTATGTGGATGGACCTGAGTGGTCGAAAACTGAAGATATTTGTATCCCATGTGAGTGCTCACCAATGGGTGACCTCAGCAGAGGAAGATTTTAATAATCAGGTGAACAGGATGACTCATTCTGTGGACACCATTCAGCCTTTTTCCCCAGCCACCATGTCATTGCCCAACGGGCCCATGGACAAAGTGGCCATGGTGGCAGGGATGGAGGTTACACATGGGCTTGGCAACATGGATTTCCACTCACCAAGGCTGACCTGGCTATGGCCACTGCTGAGTGCCCAATTTGCCAGCAGCAGAGACCAACACTGAGCCCTTGATATGGCACCATTCCTCGGGGTGAACAACCAGCTACCTGGTGGCAGGTTGATTATATTGGACCTCTTCCATCATGGAAAGGGCAGAGGTTTATCCTCACTGGAATAGACACTTACTCCAGATATGGATTTGCCTATCCTGCATGCAATGCTTCCACCAAGACTACCATCTGTGGACTCATGGAATGCCTTATCCACTATCATGGTATTCCACACAGCATTGCCTCTGACCAAGGCACTCACTTTATGGCTAAAGAAGTGTGGCAGTGGGCTCATGCTCATGGAATTCACTGGTCTTACCATGATTCCCATCATCCTGAAGCAGTTGGATTGACACAATGGTGGAATGGCCTTTTGAAGTCACAATTACAATGCCAACTAGGTGACAATATTTTGGAGGGCTGTGGCAAAGTTCTCCAGAAAACCGTGTATGCTCTGAATCAACATCAAATATATGGTACTCTTTCTCCCATAGCCAGGATGCACAGGTCCAGGAATCAAGGGGTGGAAGTGGAAATGGCACCACTCACCATCACCCCTAGTGATCCACTAGCACAATTTTTGCTTCCTGTTCTTGTTACATTATGTTCTGCTGGCCTAGAGGTCTTACTTCCAGAGGGAGGAATGTTGTCACCAGGAGACACAACAACAATTCCATTAAACTGGAAGATAAGATTGCCACCTGAACACTTTGTGCTCCTCCCACCTTTAAGTCAACAGGCTAAAAGGGAGTTACAGTGTTGGCTGGTGTGATTGACCTGGACTATCAAGATGAAATCAGTCTACTACTCCACAACGGAGGAAAGGAAGAATATGAGTGGAATACAGCAGATCCATTACGGCGTCTCTTAGTATTACCATGTCCTGTGATTAAGGTCAATGGGAAACTACAACAGCCCAATCCAGGCAGGACTACAAATGGCCCAGATCCCTCAGGAATGAAGGTTTGGGTCACTCCACTAGGAAAAAAAACATGACCTGCTGAGGTGCTTGCTGAAGGCAAAGGGAATACAGAATAGGTTAAAAGAAGGTAGTCACCAATACCAGCTACGACCATGTGACCAACTGTAGAAACGACGATAGTAATTGTTATGAGTATTTCTTCCCTCTTTTGTTAAAAACATGTTTGTGCATACAGACACTTATGCTAAGAAAATATCTTCTTTTTATTTCCTTTCTTCTTTATCACGTGACATAAGATTTATTGACTTCATATCAGCATTTAAGTATTGTTAACGTTATGTAATAGTGTTTGGGTTGGGGATTGGTGTGTTTCCAGTTGTACAAAGGATAGTTGTATTATGTTAGGCTTAATTATAACCTTATTATTGTCTTTATTTGAAGATTATGTATGATCTCAGGGGATGCATATGGGTTCAAATTGACAAGGGGTGGACTAGTAATGGTTAATAATGAGTGTTCAGGTGATTGGATTGAAGGATGCAAAGTATTGATCCTGGGTGTGCCTGTGAATGTACTGCCAAAGGAGATTAACACTTCCCTAGTCAGTGGGCTGGGGAAGGCAGACCCACCCTTAATTTGGTGGTCACAATATAATCAGCTCCCAGCGAATATAAAGCAGGCAGAAAAACACAAAAAGGCCAGACTGACCTAGCTTCCTAGCCTACATCTTTCTCCCGTGCTGCATGCTTCCTGTCCTCAAACATCGGACTCCAAGTTCTTCAGTTTTGTGGCTCAGATTGGCTCTCCTTGCTCCTCAAGCTTGTAGACAGCCTATTGTGGGACCTTGTGATTGTGTAAGTTAATATACTCAATAAACTTCCCTTTATAAATATATATGTATATTTGTTTATGTATTTCTGATTAGTTGTGCCCCTCTAGGGAACCCTGACAAATACATCTAGTATGTATTGGCCACGCAGTTTACATGTGCTCTACATGTGATGTCTCCCATACCCTAACAAGGTCAATCTGAGAAAGGCATTTTGCTGATAACTCAGAAGGGAGAAATGAGAGGTGATTTTAAGATAAATCAGCATAATGACAATAAGGCCGTCACCTTTGTATACACTTTGCTGTTTACGAAGCACTTTCATATCTTTTTTTTTTTAATACTCATGACAATTTTGGGAAATAGTCTGGAAAGGAATGGCTATTTCCATGTTATAGGCTTTATTATGCATTTCTTCTAGGCCCACTGTATTGAAAGCAGAGGAATATTTCTTTTACCCAGGAGTCTGTGGTTTAGGTGATGTCCTCCACAAAGCAGGCAGGGAAAATCCTGCAATGAAGATTCACGAACACAATGTGAAAGACCTCAGACCACTGCTGGGCCTCAGCCTCCTATCTTCAAGAAAGGCTGGAAAATTAAAGTTAGTGTATTAAAGTCAAGACATGGACATTAGCTCCTCACGTTCTCTGGTCAGTCTCAACTCTAGCCTTATGTAACGCTTCCCACAACCATCTGATACAGCACATAGACTCAGAAAGATAAAGGGGTTCCTCAAATGATGTACAGATGGTAGTGACCTGGAGAGGGCATGAATGCATGTCTTTTGATCTTGGCGTGGTGTTTCTTTCACTCCACCATACTGTTTCTCAAACAGTTGGGAACCATTATAGTGGCCCAGGCCAAATGACCTTAGAACAGTAATTTTTGTCCTGGTAGGGCAAGCTTTAGTTATTGTGCTCATTCCTTTATTTCTTCTTCCTCTTTACATACTGCTACTGCCCCTACAGATGTCCAGGGTCCTTGAAATGCTGCAGGTTGCCTTAAGCCCTTTCTACGCTGCCCCCACAGGCCTCCTTCTCAGGCAGGTCCTTGGGTCCTGACCCTGGCTCTCCAAAACTTACAGAGCCTGGTGCTGTGACCCAGAGTCTGGCTGAGTGGCAGCCACAGTCAGTTCTGAAATGAGGCTGAGTCCTAAAGAGGGATGTACCTCTGCCAATCCTCCCTCCTCTCCACTGATATTAAGCCTGGGGACTGGAGCTTTTGGGGCCTTATAGATACACATCATCTATGGCCAGAGATTTCTAAAAGATGTTTTTTGTTTTGTTTTGTGTTGGTTTCTACTTATCATTACTAGGTTTTAAAACTCCAGATGTCTTTGAGGCTCAGCCCTTGATTGCAAATGGGAGCAAAGTAAATGAGACAGACTGCTTGGGGAAGATGGGTGGCAATTAAGGATTAAGATGAGTAAATGGGGAAGACAGATATCTTATCCTCTTGCCAGGACTAAATTAAACATCTGTCTTGCCTGATGGCTCTTGTGGCATTCTAGAGAAGCTTGAGAGGGGTGAAATAAAGGATGTTTTGTTATCAGTAATGCTTTTTAAGTGGGTTTCAGCTAATTCTTAGACTTTCCATGAAGGCAACCATGACATCTAAAAATTGTGATCATTGTGTTTCGCTTTTCAGTATTTACTTTTACCTGCCCTTGGCAAATTATTTAACCATTCAGTGACTTATTTCCTTATCTGTAAAATGGGCATAATAATGATACTTCCTAGGGTTATTATGTGAATTAAGTGAAAACCAAAAGGTGCTTGGAGCAGTGCCTGGACTATAGTAAGCACACAATAAAATTTTAGTCTTTTGGCCGGGCACGGTGGCTTGTGCCTGTAATCCCAGCACTTTGAGAGGCCAAGGCAGGCGGATCACTTGAGGTCAGGAGTTGAAGATCAGCCTGGCCAACATGGTGAAACCCCATCTCTATTAAAAACACAAAAATTAGCTGAGTATGGTGGTGCACTCCTGTAGTCCCAGCTACTTGGGAGGCTGAGGCAGGAGAATCACTTGAACCCGGGAGGTGGAGGATGCAGTGAGTCAAGATGGCGCCACTGGATTCCAGCCTGGGTGACAGAGCAAGGCTCTATCTTAAAATAATAATAATATTAATAGCAATAATAAAATTTTAGTCTTTTTGTTATTATTTGTACACCTTGCCTTATTTAATTAGCTGGGGCTTTCAGAACAGTGATGAATAATAGTGGTGATAACAGGCATCCTTATGTTTTTTCTAAAACTAATAGGGCTATGTCTAAGACATTATAATCATGTATGATGCTGGCTATTAGTGTGAGACAAAAAATTCATTTGTTAAGGACTTATCTTTCTTGTCATAGTTCTCTGAGAAGTTTTTTAAAATATATAATCAAAAAGACATCTTGAATTTTATTTGATTTGGGGTATCTATTAATCATAATTTTTCTCCTTTGATCTATCAGTAATTTGTCTGCATTGTAAATTATATTAATGTATTTCCCAATACTGAACTACCCATGCATTTCTAAAATAAGCTTTACTTGGTTATGGTGTATTTGAAATATGTAATATGGTTTGCATCATGTTTAGGACTTTTACCACTATATTAGTAGACGAGGTTTGGAGAAGGCCTAGTTTATGATTTAGTTTTGGGACATGCTGGATTCATAAAATGAATTTGGAAGTTTAAAAATGTTTTTCTAGGCTCTGAAACAGGTTGACTAGTGGGAACGTCTCCCCTTAGGATGTTTGAAAGAAATGAAAGTCTCTGGGTCTAAGATCTTCATGAGAAATCCTTATGATTTCTCCCCTGGTTATTGCTCTGGTCAGATTTTCTGCTTCACAAGGCAATATTGGAGATTCTATTTTCCAAAAGTTGGTTCTTTTTACCTACATTCTCAACTCAATTAGCATACTATTATTTCTAATATTTTCTCATTTAGTTCCCCTCTGTGGTCATATTTACTCTCTCATACCTCTTCTATGTACCTGTCTTTTCTCTATCTTTTCATTGATTGCATTTGCCACAGATGTGTCTAATTATAAATACTTTCAACAAATCATCTATTGGATTTATTTAACAATTTGACTTTTAAATTTTCATCATTTTATGCTTTTGGCTTTGTTAATGTTTTTCTTCCCTTTTTACTTATTTTTTTGTTTTCGTCTTTTCTAACTTTTCGAGTTGAATGCTAACTTTGATGTTTCTTGTTTTAAAATTAAAGCATTTAATTCTATGTGTTTTCCTTTAGAAAAACTTTGGCTATATTTCATAAATTTTGGTATATGATATTCTGCTTTTTAGCTTGTTTCTTGACTTTATCGTGTTTTTTTTTTTTAACTTTTATTTTAGGTTTGGGGGTACATGTGAATGCTTGATACATAGATAAACTCATGTCATGGGGGGTTGTTGCACAAATTATTTCATCAACCAGGTATTAAGCCCAGTACCCAATAGTTACCTTTTCTGCCCTTCTCCCTCCTCCCACCTTGCATCCTCAAATAGACCCCAGTATCTATTATTCCCTTCTTTGTATTCATGAGTTCTCATCATTTAGATCCCACTTATAAGTGAGAACATGTGATATTTGGTTTTCTGTTCCTATGTTAGTTTGCTGAGGATAATATTCTCTAGCTCCATCCATGTTACCACAAAAGACATGATCTTGTTCTTTTTTTATAACCGCATAGTATTCCATGGTGTATATGCACCACATTTTCTCTATCCAATCTGTCATTGATAGGCATTAGGCTGATTCCATGTCTTTGCTATTGTGGACAGTGCTGCAATCAACACTCAAGTGCATGTGCCTTTATGGTAGAATGACTTATATTCCTCTGGGTATATACCTATTAATGGGATTGCTGGATTGAATGGTGGTTCTGCTTTTAGCTCTTGGATGAATCTTCATACTCTTCTCCACAATGGTTGAACTTACTTATACTCCCACCAACAGTGTGTAAGTGTTCCCTTTTCTCTACAACCCTGCCAATATCTGTTGTTTTTTGATTTTTTGATAATAGTCATTTTGACTGGTGTGAGATGGTATCTCATTGTGGTTTTGATTTGCATTTCTCTAACGATCAGTGATACTGAGCTTTTTTTCTTATGTTTGTTGGCCTCATGTATGTCTTCTTTTGAAAAGTGTTCATGTATTTTGCCCACTTTTTAATGGGGTTGTTTATTTTTCTCTTGTAAACTTGTTTATGTTCCTTATAGATGCTGGATATTAGACCTTTGTCAAATGCAGTTTACAAATATTTTCTCCCATTCTGTAGGTTGTCTGTTTTACTCTGTTGGTGATTTCTTTTTGCTGTGCAGAAGCTCTTAAGCTTAATTAGATTCCACTTGTCAACTTTTGTTTTTGTTGCAATTGCTTTTAGTGTCTTTGTCATACAATCATTGCCTGTTTCTATTTCCAAGATGGTATTACCTAGATTGTCTTACAGGGTTTTTTAGTATTGGGTTTTACATTTAAGTCTTTATTCCATCTTGAGTTGATTTTTGTATATGGTATAAGGAAGGGGTCCAGCTTCAATATTCTGCAAATGGCTAGCCAGCTATCCCAGCACCGTTTATTGAATACAGAGTCTTTCCCCCATTTCTTGTTTTTGTCAGCGTTGTTGAAGATCAGATGGTCATAGCTGTATGGCCTTATTTCTGGGCTCTGTATTCTCTTCCACTGGTCTATGTGCCTGTTTTTGTACCAGAACCATGCTGTTTTGGTTACTGTTGCCCCACCGTATAGTTTGAAGTCAGTTAGCATGATGCCTCCAGCTTTGTTCTCTTTGCTTAGGATTGCCTTAGCTATTCATGCTGTTTTTTGGTTTCATATGAATTTTAAAACATATTTTTTTCTGGTTCTGAGAAGAATGTCCATGATAGTTTAATAGGCATAGTATTGACTCTATCAATTGCTTTGGATAATATGGCCATTTTAATGATATTGGTTCTTCCTATCCATGAGCATGGGATGTTTTTCCACTTGTTTGTGTCATCTCTGATTTCTTTGACCAGTGTTTTGTAATTCTCATGTGGAATTCTCAATGATCTCATTGTAGAGATCTTTCACTTCCCTGGTGAGCTGTATTCCTAAGTATTTCATTTTATTTTTGTGGCAGTTGTGAATAGGATTGCCTTCCTGATTTGGCTCTCGGGTTGACTTGCTTTGAGGTATAGGAATGCTAGTGATTTTTGTACATTGACTTTGTATTCTGTAACTTTCCTGAAGTTTTTTATCAGCTGAAGGAGTTTTTGGGCCAAAATTATGGAGTTTTCTAGATATAAAATCATGTCATCTGCAAACAGAGATAGTTTGACTTCCTCTCTTACTGTTTAGATGTCCTTTATTTCTTTCTCTTGCCTGATTGCTCTGGCTATGACTTACAGTACTGTGTTGAATAGAAGTGGTAAGAGAGGGCATCCTTGTGTCAGTTTTCAAGGGGAATGCTTCTAGCTTTTACCCATTCAGTATGATATTGGCTCTGGGTTTCTCATAATGGCTCTTATTATTGTGAATTGTATTGGTTCAATACCTAGTTTATTGAGAGTTTTTTAGTATGAAGGAGTGTTGAATTTTATTGAAAGCCTTTTCTGCATCTGTTGAAATAATTCTGTGGTTTTTGTCTTTAGTTCTGTTTATGTGATGAATCACATTTATTGATTTGTGTATGTTGAACCGACCTTGTATTCTGGGGATGAAGCCAACTTAATCTTAATCATGGTAGGTTAGCTTTTTGATGTGCTGCTGGATTCAGTTTGAAGTATTTTATTGAGGATTTTTGCATTGATGTTCATCAAGCATATTGGCCTGAAGATTTTTCTTTTTTGTTGTGTCTCTGCCGGGTTTTAGGATCAGGATGATGCTGGCCTCAGAGAATGAGTTGAGGAGGAGCCCTTCCTTCTTAGTTTTTTTGGAATAGTTTCAGTAGGAATGGTACCAGCTCTTCTTTGTACATCTGGTAAAATTTGGCTGTGAATCTATCAAGTCCCGGGCTTTTTTTGTTTTTGGTTGGTAGGTTATTTATTACTGATGGTATATACTATTCTTATTTTCTAAATAATTGATAATTGTGGTTTTGGTTTCACCATTGATCTAGTAGTTATTTCAGAATATTTCCTTTTTTTTTTTTTAACCTCAAAGTGGTTAGGGGCTTTTTATATGTGTTTGTGTGTGTGTGTGTGTGTGTTCTTAATTTCAATTTCATTATATTGTGACCAGAGATGGTGTCCTATAGAAGTTTTGCTTTTTGAAATATACTGATTTATTTTTACATCCTAATATATTGTTGGTTTTATTAAGTATTCCTTAAGCCCTAGATTGTGGGCACATTATCATGAACACACTATTATCTGATTGACATACTACTCAGTAGGGTCCTCCCTTCTTGCTGAGCAGTGAGTGATTCAGTCTTAAAACCCCATCTCTGTCCCTGTTTTGTTGGACTACTTTTAGTATGAATTGTATTATTCGGATGTCAAAAAGGGGTTAGAAGTGCAAGAGATTCATTGGAAAGATGCTCATGAAAGATAAAGGGAAGAGAAATCTGGAGTAGACAGGAAAACTTTCAAACCATTTTGCAGACATGATGCCATGAAAGAAGAGGAGGAAGGAAGGGAGATTAGGCAGGAAGAGCCAGAGGCTGCACTGCAGCTCCGAGAAAGGTTTAGCTGGTGCATCAGGGGGACTTGGTATAAAGATCACTCATAGAAGAGTCCTGCCCTGGGAAGAAATGTCCAGACCCTAGGAGCCCCTCTGTGCTCAGTGATTGGCTGGCTGCAGCCCAGTGAGAGCATAACCTTGGCTCAAACACTAAAGTAGGCCTGAAGACGCTGTGGCTGGAGGCTGTTGCCAGTTCTCAGAATTGCACTTCAACTGCCATAGCTATGACATACCACATGATCACAGCTATGATTGAACAAAATCCTCAAAGTCATATATTTGTATGTGAGTATATACACGCATAGAGTTTTAGAAATATACACACTAACGACTGAACAGAAGTTTACCTTCTAAGAATGAAGTAATATTCAAAGACTAGAAGAAGGAATTTTCACATTAAAAAATATTTCTGTATTGATTTAATTTTTATAATAACCTGTTCTCATAATAATTTGTGTGATTAAACATAAATAAAAATATAAAATTAACCTCTTTATCCTATTTAATCTTTTTGCTTAACTTCTACTTTAATGGTAGTAACATTCCACCTTTGCTTTCCTTTATTTGCATTTACCTGATAGATCTTTACCAACTCTTTTCATCTTTCTGAGCTATTTTGACTTAGGTATCTCTCTTGTAATAACTCATTTAACATTTTAAATTCAACCTGAGATTTTTTTGTCTTTCAAAAAGGATTTTTGATCCATCTATTTTTATTGTTATAAGGAACACATTTGTGTTTACTGCTATCATGCTTTATGCTATAGCAGTTGGGTTCTTGTTTGCACACAACAGAAACCTAATATAACACAGGCAGACAAAGGAAGTACTGGAGGGATATCTAGAAAGAGAAAATCAAGTTCTGAGAATAAATAGGAACTGTGGAAGGTAAGGCAGAGCAGAAATTATGCAAAAGGATGTGAGAGGGCACTGCAGCTGATCCCTCGCTGCTGCCACCCCTCAACTCTGCTATTTCTTCTTACTTCCACTCTATGGCTGGACTCTTGATCTCACAGCAGCCAAGCCCAAATAATCTCTGACTATAAGTATACTTTGTGTCACTCCTTCAACTTTCAAAGCCTCAGGTTGTAGCATCTAACTGCTAAGAATGAAGTCCAGGGCCAAGTGCCTGCAAAATGATGATCTTCCCCCATCAGCTTCCATTCTGGGAGTCAGACTTGCCATATGCTGAGCTCCCAGAAAAAACAAATACCCACCATGTATGCATTTGTTGCTCATGATGCCTTTTTTATTTTTTGGTATTTGGACTTCTTTTTTATTCTTTTATTCCTGTCATGTCCTTTGTTTGAATGCAGTGGTACCATATTGAATTCTCCTAAATTTTAAAAATGTACTTTTTATATTTAACAGAATGTTTTAAGTAAACAGTGAAACATTATCTTTGGTATTCCAAATTTTGTCTTTGGGTGACTAAAATTTAACAATTGCTTACTCTTTCCCCCTTCTCAATTCATTAAAACATGCCTACAGTCTTCTTATGGTCTTCTTCTTCCCTCCCTCACTTTTATCTCTTCATTCTTTGCCTCTAAATTAATATAAATTAATATAGGAATAATATATCATATAGGAATAATTTGTTTCCTCTAAATCATATAGGAATAATTTGTTTCATGTTTGGTATCCTACTAGACTGTCAAATTATTATTCCACTTTCCACAATAAAGATACTCCTCTTTACTAACTCCAAAGTACACTTTAACTCTTCTAATCTATGTATGTATTTATTTCCTTCAAATTCTTCCATATATATATATTTCTTTTACCCATGTTATTTTAGTTTCATCATGTCCTGAGTTTTGTTCATATTGCTTAGGAGCACTGTCTTTTTGCATCTATTATAAATGTCAGGTAATTTCTGGAATTTTTCTTCTGGCTCCAGTAGTATATCGTTTTAAGAGGTACAAAAGCAGAGTGACAAAAATGATGGTTACACAAATTACTTGGATATAGCAATGACCTAAGAAGTTTGCAATATATGATACATCTGTCTCTCTGGTTCCTAATAGACCCTACTAGTACACATAAGAAAAGGATCTAGCTGGAATTAGCAACAGGAAATTCCTTGGTAGCTGTACATACTGCTTTTTGTAATTTTCCATTTATTCATTAATTTAACAAATATTTATTATTTACTTACTACATGCTAGACTCTGTGCTAAGTGTTGGAGATAGAGCAGTAAGCAAAATAGGCATGAAGCCTACCCTTGTATAGCTGACAGTCTAGTGGAATACCAAAGATGAAACAAATTATTACTAGTATGACTGAATGTTATGAAAAGAGACATTATAGGCCACCTTAGAGGGAAGGGGTCTCACCTAGACACTAAGGAAGTGAGGTCTAGTGGTCTAGTGTGTTTAAGTGAAAACTAGAGAATGAGTTGGTCTTAATTTTCTGTCTTGATGAAAAGATCTTTAAAACAATCTGCCTTATATGATTGCAGATTAAATAACTTTTCTTTTATAAGTGATTTAATATGCTTTTTATAGTTTTATCATACTTCTAACTGAAAAAAATGTGATCTTCTCTCCTCTCTGCCCTACCTACCCCCTGCCTGGCCTCAGAGCTCTGCATGTGTTCACCAGCATACCTCTTTTTTAGTCTTTTGGGTGATATTTTCCTTGTATCTTGAGCTCCTTATCAGACAGTTTCTCTTACTCACCTTGAGCAAAGCAAGATCTTCCAGACCTGATGTTTTCCTATAGGCAGGGTATGTGAACCATCTTGGCCTCCTTTTTGTCCACTGGAGCAAGTCAGTGGACTGAGTGATGTATATGATTCCATCTACTTCCTAGCCACACAGGCTCTCCTGCTCACATTTCCTGGTTCTTTGATGTGCTATATAGGTAAAAACACTAGATCTCCTTAGTGTCTAGGTGAGACCCCTCTTCCCAACGGTGGCCTATAATGTCTCCTTTCATAATAACCACTCACATAGTAATAATTTGTTTCATGTTTGGTATCCCACCAGACTGTCAGCTATATAAGGGCAGGCCCATGTCTGCTTTGCTTACCTGTGCACCCCCAATACTTACACAGAGCTTGGCACATAGTAAGTACATAATAAATATTTGTTAAATGCATGAATAAGTGGAAAATTACAATAAGCAGTATGTACAGCTGCCAACGTGTTTCCTGATGCTGACTCCAGCTAGAACCTTTTCTTACATGCACTGATAGGGTCCATTAGTAGCCAGAGAATGACAGATATATCATATCTTGTGAACTTTCTAGGTCACCTCCATTTTGTGAGTATATCAAGGAAGACACTATTCTAAAACAATTCCAGAATTCCAGTGTTTTAACATAGTAAAAGATAATTTCTGATGCACATCACAATACAGTGTGTACTGGTGTTGGGGAGTGAAGCAGGGTCCAGGTTCTGGACAACTTACTCACAGAGGAACCTGGGCTTCTTCTATCTGTGTCTCCACCATCCTCTGTGTCTTTGGGACCGTCTCCACTCAGTCTGAGAACGGAGAAAGACAGTATGAAGTATTGTGCTTGGGAGGTGACCCTCATATCTTGTGCTCATATTTTTTGGCCAGAACTCAGGCATATTGCTAGACCCAACTATAAGGGAGGCTGTAAAATACAGTGGCTCTGTGGGTCCGTAAAGCAGAGGAGAGCACAGATGTCGGTGAGCACCAACAGGCTCTGCCACAGTAAGGCAGAGCTTCCATGTGATATGAGATGAAACCTGGGAATATTTTCTCTATCTCAATTCTGCTTGCCGCTTTGAAAGCAGAGATTCCCTCCAGATTCTGTCATTAAGTTTTCCATCAGTCTTAGTTTTCAGTGTTGTGATTTTCATCCTTATCGATGTTTCCATGAGTGTTTTAGTGAGGAAGTTGATAAAGGCTTCACTGAGAAATGTTAGCCAGGTGCAATTTTAAATGGGAAGGTCTCCTTGAATCCTTCCTAGTAGATGTTTTATTTTATGTTATTTTGTTTTGGTCCTAAATGAAAGACTGTACATTTCTTTCTGTTAAGGTTCATTTTGTTGGAATTAGACCATCATTTTGGCCTGTCAGAATTTCTTTATATCCTGATATTATATCCTCTGGTTAGGAATGCCTGGAATTTCCAGAGATAACACTGGAGTTTCTCCAGGAGGCTGCTGCCCACATAATCCAGATTATTTCTTTTGGGGCATCCAGAGATGAGAGGGCAAAGTGGGGAGGGCTGGCCTCTCTTTCATGACTTGGGGCTGGTCGACCAAAATATTTGTAGTAACTCTTCCATCTTGCAATTCAACTGCCCACCACGATCTCCTGCCTTGGTTTTTCTGTTTGTTTGGTGACGTTGTTAAAGGGGAGCAGAGAGAAAAGGAGCCTTGGGCAGGGAAACAGGCACAAAAAAACAGTCACTGTACCATTAAGGCCAGCCTGTGTGCCTTCCCCCTCTTTTTGCCCTGGCCACACTAAGGACAGGTTGCTGGACTATTCATCTCTGATTAGATAGGGGAAGACTGTGGTCCCTGTCCTGGAGGTTCTGGTAAATTTAAGCAACAAGTACATTTAAATTGGGAGGCAAGTGGTGATGGTTAATTTTATGTCAGCTTGGCTAGACCACATGATATAGTCTGGATGCTTGGTCCTCCAAATCTCATGTTGAAATGTGATCCCTAATATTGGAGGTGGGACCCGGTGGGAGGTGTGTTTGGGTCATGGGTGTGGATCCCTTATGAATGGCTTGGTGCCATTCCTGTGGTAATGAGTGAGTTCTCACTCTGTGAGTTCATGCAAGAGCCAGTTGTTTAAAAGTATGGCACCTCCCTCCGGTCCTGCTTTGCTTCCTGTCTCTCTTACCATGTGACTTGCTTGCTCCCGCTTCAAGCGCGCTATGACTGAAAGCTTCCTGAGGTCCTCACTAGATGCAGATGCTGGTGCCAGGCTTCTTGTACAGCCTGCAGAACCATGAGCCAAATAAACCTCTTTTTGTTATAAATTACCCAGACTCAGGTATTCCTTCATACTAATGCAAAACAGACTAATACATCACAGTATCCAGATATTTGGTCAAACACTAGTCTAGATGTTTCTGTGAAGGTATTTTTTAGATGAAATTAGCATTTAAATCAGCAGACTTTGAGTAAAGCAGATTACATGGGTAAGCCATGATGTGGGTGGGTTTCATCCAATCAGTTGAAGGCCTTAAGAGAAAAAAGACTGACCTTCCCCAAGAAACAGAGAATTCTGCCAGCTGGCTGCCTTGTTCTTGAGCTGCAATGTCAACTCTTCCCTGGGTCTCTAGCCTGCTGGCTACCCTGCAGATTTTGGATGTGCCAGCCTCCACAGTCACACGAACCAATTCTATAAAACCATTCTCTTTCTCTCTGTCTCTTCATTTTCCAACCCTATGGTTCCGATTCTCTGGAAAACCCTGACTAATATACTAGGCAATCACTTCCTCTCCTCTAAGAGCCTCTCCCTTCTGGGAGAAAAAAGCACATCTCTAGAGGCCCCTCTTTCTTTTTCTTCCAACAGTTTTTCCTTAGATCCACACTATGATCGATTTTCCTCCTCTTCCTCCTCCTCATCATCTGTGTTATCACCATCCCCAATTATAAAATTCTTACTGTGTGTCAGATGTTGCAAGATATTTACATACATTGTGTAATTTATTCCTCACACTATTCCTCATTCTACAGATGGGGAAATAATGACCTTTGGAGGAAGAATGACTTGCTCAAGGTCATGTACCTACTAAGCTAAAAAATAATTTTCAAACCTGGAATAACTAACATGAAAGCACCTTGTGAGCAATCACAACGTTACAATGTCTATTAGAAATCTATTTGCACAGGTACTACATGAATCAAAATTTAACATACAATGACCTCCAGAAGCTGTATCTACACCAGGGCCAGTGTTTAGAAAGCACCACGGACACAAAGAAGTTCATGTAGTCTGGGGTAAGGAGTAGTCTATGGAATTGATCAGATGTGGGGTCAAGTGCTGGCTCCATTACACTTACTATTGTATGAACTTGGACAAGTTTCTTAACCTCTCTGTACCTCAGTTTCCTTATTAGTAAAATGGAAATAACACCTCTTCCTTCAATTCTTGGATGATTAATTGAGAAAATATGCAAAAGTACATGTTTTTAGTGATCAGCTGATAATAGCCTCTCAACAAACAAAAGTATTTATTTATTTATTTTTAAAAAGACAATTAAAGCATAAAAAACAAAAGCCAGAGATGGAAAAATCTCAATGGCCAAAGCATAACGTCCATGGGAACTCTGTGCTTCTGTTTTAGAGGTTCAGAGTCAGTGACTCACTCAGTTACTTGCTACCAGAGAAAGATTTCCAGCAGTACCCAACTGAGCACCAAGGCAAGAGACAGTAGCAGCAGTCAGACCAGGTTGCTCTGACCCTTTAAGGGGAAGAATTCTTGACACTATAGTGATTGTCATTTTGTCCCAGGCTCTTAAGTCACATGCTAGACAACCCTTTCCTTGTCTTGTGCTTTATAGCTTTGACCCTCAATGGAAGGAGGGAAGGAAAATAGCTCTGAACATTTAGCATTTCTTCTATTCCTCCAAATCTTCAGGAAAAACTACAAGGACAGTCAAGGGGATGGTTGAATGACCCCTGAAGGACCTGGCTGCCCTTCTTTTGGTCTGAAGAAGGGAAATAATGGTTATTGGCACTATCAGTGGCCCCAAGGAAGAATCTAAACACTTAGCTTCATTAAAATCTCACCACCAATTCTATTCCACCATGGGGCTGCTAATGAAGGGGAAGAGTCATTTGCAAATCTGAGCCAATGTGAACTATTCATGTTCCCACTGGAGGAGATGCAAGTGGCTGGTATCACCTAGGTGGCCTTACAGAAAATCCAGTCTCATAATCAAAGTCTCTGTAATTCAGTCTCAATTACTCCATGGTGCTCCACAGTGTCAGCCAGCTGCAAGAAAAGTCTTGCATTTGGTAAATTACCCATCTGTCTCCAAAGAGCCGCACTAAAGGAATTTCACTCTGTTTTCCATATGCTGTCTCATTATTATTTTTTTCCTGAGAGATGCTTTCCAAATTGGACCACTTTTTCCTCCTGCAACCTTGAGGACCCCAGTCAGGACCCAAGGAAGGAAGCATTGCAGAAAGTTTCATGCATGTATATCAAGACTTTTGGACCTGAACAAGGTCCCAGTGACTGAGATGGGGTAGGACTGGGTATACTCTCCTTAGTCCCTGACCTATGAGCAGCCTCTTAAGTGTCTGTGTTACTGGACAGAAGGTTCTGATCATGAGTTTGTCTAAGTTCTTGGTGTGTTGAACAAAGAATTGAACAGCACACACAAACCAGCAATGAAAGTGTAAATCTGTTGAAGCAAAAGGCAATAGAAGTGAATGTACAATCCACAGAATGGGAGTAGGCCCGAGCAAGCAGCTCAAGGGCCCTGGCAGGAAAGTCTTCTGGGGTTTGAGTACCCTCTAGAGATTTCCCGTTGGTTATACCCTATGTAAATGAAGGATTGAAGTGGAGGCTTGGTCCATGACCAATCAAAAGCTGAAGTGAATTGACACCTTATGCAAATGAGGATTGGCCCATGCTTGGCCTGCAGCCAATCAGAGGTACTTTTCCATTTTTCATCTATGATGCAGTGGAAGGGGGAGTTGCAAAGGGAATAGCCTCTGATCCTGTCACTTGGGTGTGGAGAGGTGGGGTTTTCCTTTTGATCCAATTCTAGGAAGTCAGTGCAAATTGGTCTTAAGTTCCCTGCCACCAGACTCTATTCTTCTGCCTCATCTGGAGAATCTGAAGTTTGGCTGGTGTCCTTGGGTTGGTGTTTGTTCTGAAAGGATAGGACCATAAGTTTAGCCTCAATAAGCAATGAGACAAAACACCAAATGTGCTGTTTGTTTGTTCATTGTTTTTTCAAAGGTATTGGGCAGCACCTAATCTATGCATCAGGATCCTAAGAAAAACTTGAGATTTCCTTTTTCCTCTCAACCTGGCTGGTTTCTCCTAAAGGTCAGGAGTATATGAGATCTACAGCTGAAACCAGTATGCAAAAGGGAAAAAAAAGGCATTGATGGACCAGGCCAAGTGTAGCTAGCAAATCTTAATGAGAAAAGAATGCAGTAAGGACTAAGAGATGCTGGCTGAGTTCCAGACCCAGTATTCTCATGTTGTGAGACCTCAGACCAGATCCTAAACTCTCTTATACTCAGTTTCTTTATCTGCAAAATGGGGGGTAAACTACTTGCCTCACAGAGTTGTGAGGATAAAATGAGATGCGCTTTATGAAATGTACTTTGTAAATGCTAACATGCTTTACAAATATAAGTTATTTTTGGTTAAAATGAAATATTAGACCAAAGCTTTGTTTGCTACATTCCTCTCACTTTCCTTGATCCCAGCTGCTTAGGGAAAATCTCTTGGCCCTAAAGTCAAATGTCAGAAAAGGTCCCCACTGTGCTCTGTGAATTGCAAAATAAATCCTTCCTCAAGTCAAAGAGGCCTGTTATTTTTTCCCTCTCTGCATAGAGAACAGTGATACGTCAAATTAATAGGTGTATGATGCTTTTGTAGTTTAAAAGTCTGCTTTCAATATGCTTCCTTACATATGCCTCACAATGATACTTGGGGGATGCTTCAGTGTGGTTGTATGCCCATTTGATACACAAAGATACTGTATCAGTCTGGGTTCTCCAGAGAAACAGAACCAACAGGAGATATACATATGTTTTACCTAGGCATACCTCATTTTATCACACTTTGCTTTTTTGCACTTCGCAGGTATTGCACGTTTTACAAATTGAAGGTTTACAGCAACCCTGCATTGAGCAAGTCTACCAGTGTTGTTTTCCCCATAGCGTGTGCTCACTTTGTGTCTCAGTGTCACATTTGGATAATTCTTGCAATGTTTCAAACTTTTGATTATGATTATGTCTGTCATGATGATTTGTGATCAGTGATCTTTGATGGTACGATTGTAATTGTTTGGGGGCATCATGAACCACACCCATAGAAGATGGTGAACTTGATAAATGTTGTGTGTGCTCTGACTGCCCCACTAACCAGCTGTTTCCGTGTCTCTCTCCCTCTCTTTGGGCCTCCCTATTCTTTGAGACACAGCAATATTGAATTCAAGCCAACTAATAACCCTACAATGGCCTGTAAGTGTTCAGTGCAGGGAAGAGTCTCAAATCTCTCACTTGAAATCAAAAGCTAGAAATGATTAGGTTTGGGGAGGAAGGCATGTTGCAAGCTGAGATAGGCTGAAAGCAAGGCCCCTCGTGCCAAACAGTTAACCAAGTAGTGAATGCAAAAGAAAAGTCCTTGAAGAAAAATAAAAGTGCTACTCTAGAGAACACAGAAATTATAAAAGTTTAGTGGTGTACATAGATCAAATCAGCGAAATCATTCCTGTTAGCTAAAGCCAAATACAGAGCAAATCCCTAAGTCTCTTCCAGTCTATGAAGGCTGTGAGAAGTGAGGAAGCTGCAATAGAAATGTTTGAAGCTAGTAGATGTTAGTTCGTGAGGTTTAAATAAAAAAATCATCTCTATAACATAAAAGTGCAAGGTAAAGCAGCAAGTGCTGACAGAGAAGCAGCATCAAGTTATCCTGAAGATCTAGCTAGGATAATTGAGGAAAATGGCTACACTAAACAACAGATCTTCAATGTAGACAAAATAGCCTTATATTGGGAAAAGATATCATCTAGGACTTTTGTAGCTAGAGAGGAGAAATCAATGCCTGGCTTCAAAGTTTTAAAAGGCAGGCTGAAACTCTTGTTAGGAGCTAATGCACCTGATTACTTTAACTTGAAGCTAATGCTCATTTACCATTCAAAAAATCCGAGGGCCCTAGGAGACTTCTGGTTCCAAAATGGTGGCAGAGAAAGAAGCTGGCATCATTCTCCCAACAGAAAACCAAAAACAACTATCCAGTGTTGCATTTATCACCAGTAATATCCCAGAACTCAAATATGGAGATAAAATAGTTTCTGGGACCACAGAGAAGTGAAAAAACTTCAAGTAGACAGTAAGAGAATTGTACTGCCACATCTGTGATGTCTCTCCCCACATTCTTCCCTGCACCAAGTGTATGAAAATTACCCCCTCCCAAATTACTCTTTCTGTGTTAGAAAAAGTGAGATAGAGGTGGATAACCAGCTTCCCTATTATCTTGGACTTCCCGAAAGGAGATCTATCCCTGCCTTAACCCGTGGAAAACACTGTGAGTGCCTGAAGGGAGAAATATCCCTGAGGACAGGCAGAAACAAAGGAGGGAGATGGGACTACCACCCTCAGCCGTGGAGGCTCTGCTCTGTAACACAGACAAACGAGATGCCAAAAAAGAGTCGCTGTTGAGCAGCACCATGCAGTAGGAGGTTTATCACCCAGGTCCCCTAGGCAGCCTTCCCACATGGCCAGGTCCCTTTGGGACCTCCCTGATTCAAGAAGGTCAGTGCTCTGATCATTTACTAGAGCCAAGGCGAATCTGGGCTCAACGTACCACCTTAATACCAAAAGGGAGGCAGTGACCTAGTAGTAAAGAACCTCTAAGCAAATATATCCAATGTAAAACAGAACAACCTAGATAAATAAGACTGGAATAAGTACCTAATTCTTCAGTGCAAAGCCATAAACATACATCCACAAGAAACAACAGCAATGAGGGAACCAGGAGCTCCCTAACTGGACAGAACCAGGAACCAGTAACTGATTCTAATGAGATGGTGATATGCGAGGTCTCTGACCAAGAATTCAAAAGAGCAGTTTTAAGGAAACTCAGTGATCTCCAAGATATTACAGAAAAGCAATTCAGAAACTTAACAGGGAAATTTAACAAAGAGATTGAAATAATCATTTAAAAACCCAGAAACCTTGGAACTGAGAAATATATTTGCTGAACTGAAAAATTTATTCCAGGCTCTCAAAAGCAGAATAGATCAAGGAAAGTAAGGAATCTGTGAACTCAAAGACAAGCTATTTGAAAATACACAGTCTGAGGAGAAAATTACATGTAAGATACAGAAAATTATCTCAAAATACCAAGTCTAAGAATCACTGGTGTTCAAGAAGGAGTTGAGCAAGAGGAAGGAGTAGAAGATTATTCAAAGAAATATTAACAGAAAACTTTTCAAAACTTCGGGAAGATATAAATATCCAGATACAGGAAGGCCAGAGAACACCAAACAGATTTGACCCAAATAAGACTACCCTAAGGCATATAATGATCAAACTCTCAAAGGTCAAGGACAAAGAGACAGTTCTAAAAGCAGAAAGAGAAAAGAAGTAAATAATATATAAAGGAGCTTCAGTTGGTCTGGTGACAGACTTCCAAACCGAAATCATGCAGGCCAGGAGGGAGTGGAACAATATTTACAAAGTGCTGAAAGAAAAAAACAACAACTCTCATCAAAAAATATTGTATCCAGCCAAGTTATCATTCAAATTTGAAGGAAAGATAAAGTCTTTCCCAGATAAACAAAAACAGAGGCACTTCACCGCCACCAGAACCATCTTACAAGAAATGCTAAAGGGAGTTCCCCAGTTTGAAAGAAAAAACAACACTAATGTGCAAAAAAGCATAAAACCCACTGGTAAAATGGAGAATATGGACAAGCCCAGAAAGCTTTAATTCTCTAATTACGGTGTGCAATCAACTCATAACTCCAGTATGAAGCCCAAAACACAAATCTATCAAAAAATTAATAGCTACTACAACCTGTCAAGAAACAGGTAATATAAAAATGTGTAAATTGAGACAACTAAAAGTCAAAATGTGGCATAGGGATGGGGTTAAGCATCACCTTAGAACCAAAGTTTAGAAGTTTTCCCTTTTTATTTTTTCTTTGTTTCTATTCTTTTATGTGTGATGTAAGATAAGTTGTCATCTCTTTAAATTAACTTGTATCTGTAAGATGTTTTTTGTAAACCTCTTGGAAATCATAACACAAAGATCTATGATAGAAGCATTAAAAATAAAAAGAGGAATGAATTTAAAAATCTTAGAGCCCTTAAGAATTTGCCAAATCTACTCCGTCTGTGCTCTATAAATGGAACAACAAAGCCTGAATGATAGCACATCTATTTATAGCATGATTTACTGAATATTTTAAGCTCACAGTTGAGACCTACTGCTCAAAAAAAAAAAAATTCCTTTCAAAATATTACTGCTCATTGACAACATATCTAGTCATCGAAGATCTCTGATGGAGATCTACAAGAAAAAGAATGTTGTTTTCATGCCTGGTGTGATATTGTGAAATATATATTTAGCCTTCCTCCCTGTTTCCTGACATACAACTCCTAAAATCCTTGGAATCTCCAAAGCGATGTCTTTATGTATGCCAATGATTGACAGCTAACTTCAGGATGGGGCTGGTCACTGGAAAGACAAAGGCGTTATTAAAGCTTTCAGCCCCACTCTCCAACCTCTGGGGAAGGGCATAGGGGCTGAAGGTCAAGTCGATCATCAATGACCAATGGTTTAATCAATCAGACCTACATAATAAAGCCTTTGTAAAAACCCAAAAGAATAGGGTCCTGGAGAGCTCCCAGATAGGTGTACACATGGAGGCTTCTGAAGAGCAGCACACCCAGAGAGTGCATGGAAGCTCTGTGCCCCTTCTCATATGCCTCTTCCTAGGCATCTCTTCATCTGTATTTTTTGCAACATTCTTTATAATAAACTGATAAATATGAGTGTTCCCCTGAGTGCTATGAGTCACTCCAGTGGCTCCCAAAGAGGAGACTATGGGAACCCCAATTTGAAGCCAGTGAGTGAGAAGTTTGGGAGGTATGGACTTGTGACTGGTGTCTGGAGCAGGGGAAGTTTTGGGGACGGAGCCCCAAACCTGTGGGATCTGACACTAACTTTAGGTAGATAGTGTTGGGATTGAATTGGAGAACACCCTGTAGGTGTCTGCTGCAGAACTGATTAGTCATTGGGTAGTAGGGAGAAACCCCCACAAATGTTGTCACAGAAGTCTTCCTTTTTGTTGATGATTTTTGTATTGAGTGAGAGAATAGGAAAAAAGCACTTTTGAGTGTATTTGAGATTTTCCCAATGCCTGCTAACACAACATCCATCCTGCAGCCCACAGATCAAGCAGTCATTTTGACTCTCAAGTGTTGTTATTTCAGAAATACATTTCATAAGGCTGCCAACAGTGATCCCTCTGAAGGATGTGGGCAAAATAAATTGACAAGCTTCTGGAATGGATTCACCATTCTAGATACCGTTAAGGACATTCGTGATTCATGGGAGAAGGTTAAAATGTCAACCTTAATAGGAGTTTGAAAGAAGTTGATTCCAATGCTCATGGATGACTTTGAGGAAGGAAGACTTTAGTGGAGGAAGTAACTGCAGATATGGTAGAAACAGCAAGAGAACTAGTATAAGAAGTGGAGCCTGAAGATGTGAATGAATTGCTACAATCTCATGATCAAATGTGAATAGATAAGGAGCTGCTTCTTAGGGATGAGCAAAGAAAGTTGTTTCTTCATGTGGAATCTACTCCAGGTGAAGATGATGTAACATTGTTGAAATGACAACAAAAGGTTTAGGATATTACATAAACTTAGTTGATAACTTAGTTGATAAAGCAGTGGCAGTTTTCAAGAGGAGTGACTTCATTTTTCAAAAAGCTCTGTGGGAAAAATGCTATCAAATAGCATCCCATGGTATAGAGAAATCTTTTGTGAAAGAAAGAGTTAGTTGATGCAGAAAACTTCATTGTTGCCTTATCTTAAGAAATTGCCACAGTTATTCCAATCTTCAGCAACCACCACCCTGATCAGTCAGCAGCTGTCAACACTGAGGCAAGACACTCCGTCAGCAAAAATATTATGACTTAGTGAAGGCTCACATAATCATTAGTATTTTTAGCAATAAAGTATTTTAAATTGAGGTGTGCACATTTTTAGATATAATGTTATTGCATACTTAATAACGTAAACGTAACTTATATGCACTGTAAAACCATACAAAGTTATATGCACTGGAAAAATTTTATATGCACTGGAAAACCAAAAAGTTCATGTGATTCACTTTATTGCAATATTTGCTTTATTTTGGTGGTCTGGAGCAGAACAGGCAATATCTCTGAGGTACACCTGTACATAATATATGTATATATCATACATATAATATATAATATATAATTCTATATATATTCTATATAGTATATAATATAATATGGACAATCCTTTCTATCATATATTGTATATTATATATACATATATATCTCCTGGAGATATATATCTATATGTATATCTATATATCTATATCTACATATACTATATATAATTATAAAATATATATTATACATATACATATACTGTTATTTATATCTCCTTCTGGAGATATATATGTATATATAGTGTTGATAGAAAGTATACATAGTATATATAATATTATATATATACTATGTATACAATAATATGGTATATATAATATATGTATTATATACACATAACTCCATTTGATGATATATGTAATATTATATATTATTATATTATATGTTATATATATTATATATTATATAATGCATGTTATATGTATATATACACATTATACACATACACATATTATATAATATATTATTACTATATGTTGTAATAATATATAATATAATATATAATATATATGACATATCCTATATATGTGTTTTATATATATGTATGTATATAACACATATATGTCATACATTATACGTTATATAATACATAATATATAATATAACATATTATATGTTATGTTTATATATGTTAATATAATATAATATATTACATATATTATATATGCAATATAATATATGTTATATATTATGTAATATATTATATTATATATTATATATTATTACAACATATAATATATTGTAATAATAGGTAGTATTATGTGTATGTGTATATAATATATGTGTATGCATATGTGTATATAAGATACTATGTATTATATAGCATAAAATTTATTATTATATAATAATATGTATTATATAATATACTATATAATGTGTTATATATTTTATATAATCTAATATTATATAATGTATTATATAATCTAATATTATATTATAAATTATATAACACATTATATACTATATAATATAGTATATAATCTAATAGTATATAACATAAAATCCAATAATATATTATATATTACATATTATTATATGTGTTATATTTTATATAATCTAATATATTATATAATATAAAACATGTTACATAGATAACATATTACATATGCCATGTATCTATAACAGTATATATTATATATACATAATAGAATATATATTTATATATTTATGGATATATTTTTATATATTTGTGTATATATTTACATGCACACACACTTCGTGTGTGTGTGCGTATATATATATCTATATATATTTATCTCCTGTTGGTTCTGTTTATTGGTTCTTCACCCACACAAAGGTACAGAAAGAGATTTATTATAAGGAATTGGCTTACACCCTTATGGAGGCTGAAAAGTCCAGAATCTGCAGTTAGCAAGCTGGAAACCCAGGATACGTAATGGTATAGCCCAGTCCAAGTCTGAAGATGTGAGAACCAGGAGAACTGATGATGTAAGTTCCAGTCCAAGTCTGAGTTGGAAGGCAGAACACTATTGATGGCCTAGCTCAAAGACAGTCAGGTAGAGAGTGAATTCCCTCTTACTCCACCTTTTGTGAATTCTCTCTTAGTTTTTTGTTCTATTGAGAACTATAATGGATTGAATGAGGCCCACCAGTTGTGAGGAAGGCAATATTTTTTCCTCAGTCTGCCAATTCAAGTGTTAATCTCATCCAGAAATACCTTCACAGACACATTTAAAATAATGTTTAATTAAATATCTGGACATCCTGTACCTCAGTCAAGTTGATACATAAAATTAATCATCACAGACACTGAGCCTCAGAATCATGCAGCATTTAAATGGTAGATCCAGGGCCTGAGTCAAGTTTTCTTACCACAAATCCCTATTTTCCCAGTACTGTCACCTATACTAAATTGCCTCCCTGTGATCACACTTAGGTTGTTGGTCAGAAGGGACTCATGTGAGAGAGTATGGAATAATTTTCTTAAATCAGTCCAAATGTATTAGGAAAACCTGCTGTCCTGAGGGAGAATCAGCTGCGTAGCTTAGAAGTTATCCTAAAGTTATACTAATGGGTGAACTCAGACTCTGCTCTCAGGGAGCTCACATATAATACACAAGATGAAATTCTAGTCAACAAGGATCTCCATAAAATGTGGCCTGAAATTGTGTTTCTTAGTGGTGGTGATTATCACAATAGGGTTGAAGGAGCTATGTCAATCCAGGAGCCTTCCTGGAGAAAGTAACCCTTGAAATTTAAGAAGGAGAGTAGGTGGAGTGACGAGCACTCTGTAAATCAGGATTACTAGGATCAAAGTAATGGGCTGGGAGTAGAGACAAGAGAGTGTTTACCTGCTATACTGCCTATGGATTTTCCTATCCCACTCTATTTGCAACATAAACTTGAAATAGACTCAATAACTATAAGCTCATAGTTACATCATGTGCTATTACATAACGTGCTTGCAAAGCACTTTGATTTCTATTATTTTAAAAGTCTATTTCTCACAGAAATTTTGTCAAGTAGTGTTTTCATCTGATTTTCCCAGAAAGCAGAGAATGAGATAAAGGTTATGAAACACTAATTTATTAGGGAGTGCAAGCACAGGGAGCGGGAGTAAGGGAAAATGAGCTCAAAGCAGGGAAAGTGCACAATATATGAGGCATTATTTAGCTGGTTACTATGACTGTGACTAATTGCTTGATTTTATGGTGTAGCTCTCTGAGAAACTGTGTAAATTACATCTCACCCTAGTCCATCTGGGATAAAACAGGGGAAATAATTCATCCACTGACTTCCTTCTCTCACTAGTCAAGGGTTGGCTTTTTGGAGGCCATCTAACATTTGGGCTTCAAGTGTGTGAGAGTCAAACAGGACCCTATAGCATCCTAAGCCTTAGAGACAACAGGAAAAACCCATGACAAGAGGCAAAATGCTCTAGGTGCAGGCACAAGTTGAGGTACTGAAAAGTTATATTTACTTGAAGTCAGTCAACACTCAAGCACAGATGGTTAACACAGTGATGACTGAAACTAGAGACAGGAGACAAGTTCTAAGAGAATCAAGTGGTACACAAAAGGTGCCTGCTACAATCTACCCCTTGCACTACTCAAACATTCTGGTTCTCTCAAATACGTCCGGTTCCCATTTTACAATATGGAGCTTCCATTTTTGTGACAACAAAATGCTCTCAATTCTTCCCAGAGAAATCAGATACAAGTACAATTGACCAAAGAGTCTTTTTCAAATTGGTGGCCATGTGCAGCCTCTTAAAAATCAAAAGCAAGAGGGTTAGTGAAATAAGCTACAATTCCTGTATCCAGCTATAGTTAAAAACTGTAATTGATACTCATATCCATTATCTATTCTATCTAGACTTCTCTCAAATTTGGCCAACACTTCTGTTGGTCTGGATTGCTTGCCAGTTGAGGTAAGCCAGGCTTTCATCCCCACGAAGTCTGAGCTGTTGTAGAGTTATGGACGGAATAACCTGTTAAAGGTTCATCTAAAATTCTAGCTTGGTGATAATAATTGCAAGTTTGGAGCACTTTCCTCCAGGATGTGGTCTATGTGTCAAATCAAAGGCCACTAGATAGAACTGTAACCTAATAGCTGGAATACAGGGATCCAGGAACCAAGAGATGGAAAAAGGATTAACCCTCACAACTCCATTCTCAGTGAATCATGCTGCATCCCTAGGTTCTACTAAGTTAGAGATCTTCTCTATCAAGTGTCAATAGAGTATGATTCCATTCAGGAGCATGACAAGGGCTACAATTAACTTGAAATTATTATTGCCACTTACTCACTTTGGGATCCTTATGCCAAAGGACCAGCAGACAAATAATAGAATTCCTGAACTTGTGAGAGTAATCACAAGTAAACCCTACCATGAGAAGCACCTATGAGTGAGAACATGCGGTATTTGGTTTTCTGTTCTTGTGATAGTTTGCTGAGAATGATGGTTTCCAGCTGCATCCATGTCCCTACAAAGGACACGAACTCATCCTTTTTTATGGCTGCATAGTATTGCATGGTGTATATGTGCCACATTTTCTTAATCCAGTCTGTCACTGATGGACATTTGGGTTGATTCCAAGTCTTTACTATTGTGAATAGTGCCGCAATAAACATACATGTGCATGTGTCTTTATAGCAGCATGACTTATAATCCTTTGGGTATTTGGGATGGCTGGGTCAAATGGTATTTCTAGTTATAGATCCTTGAGGAATCGCCACACTGTTTTCCACAATGGTTAAACTAGTTTACAGTCCCACCAACAGTGTAAAAGTGTTCCTGTTTCTCCACATCCTCTCCAGCACCTGTTGTTTCCTGATTTTTTAATAATTGCCATTCTAACTGGTGTGAGATGGTATCTCATTGTGGTTTTGATTTGCATTTCTCTGATGGCCAGTGATGATGAGCATTTTTTCATGTGTCTGTTGGCTGTATGAATGTCTTCTTTTGAGAAGTGTCTGTTCATATCCTTTGCCCACTTTTTGATGGGGTTGTTTGTTGTTTTCTTGAAAATTTGATTGAGTTCTTTGTAGGTTCTGAATATTAGCCCTTTGTCAGATGAGTAGATTGCAAAAATTTTCTCCCATTCTGTAGGTTCCTGTTCACTCTGATGGTAGTTTCTTTTGCCATGCAGAAGCTCTTTAGTTTAATTAGATCCCATTTGTCAATTTTGGCTTTTGTTGCCATTGCTTTTGGTGTTTTAGACACATGCCCATTGTTACATCTCTTTTGTTGTAAGGTAAGTCCTTTGGTTTTATATGACGCCACATGGGTTAACATATTGGTAAGTCAATTCCTTCTGAATAACCAGCACTGAGAGCTTATATAGAATTCAGAAGGAATTGACCAATAATAATGGTTTCCTGCCCCTCTAGAGTGGAAAGAGTCCAATACAATTGATCCATAATCAAGTTTACCTGATCTCTTTGAGGAATAGTAGCATACCAAGGGATCAGCACACTGGCTGTCTACAGATCAGTCTTGGTGAATGGGAGCCCATAACATCTATCCCTGCCACCATGTTCGTTTTGTTAATGGGCTCATTGTACCAGGACCGGAGTGGCAGAAGAGAGGCTTGAGGACAATTACATGATGTAGCACCCATTTACCCAGTTGTGGAGAGCCTTCTCTCTGGTTAATTTTCTTTGGAGGGTGTTAACTTGAACACAAAGATCTACATGCTTTATTCCCATTCCTTAGGCTTTCATCTCCCAATTTTCTGATCTTACTCCTTTCCAACCCCAGAGTAATTAGATAAACCATTCACTAATGCCAAGGAGTCTGTGTGTCTATATGGGTGGATAGAGATATATATGAAGGGGGGGTGGGTGGAGATTTCAGGCCACTTTTCCTTCCATTCAAATGGATGAACAAGAACAAGTGTGTTGCTCCTAGATCTGTCCTCTGGGATGATTTCTCTTCCCTATCACATTTAGGGTCATCCCTGAAAGGGACTGCATTGTGGCAGCAGTTCAGCAGTTCATTTTCGGTTAGCACCAATATATTGTGTTAAGTTATCTGTGAACCTAGCCTGAGTTTTTCTTTTTCCATCAGTTGGTCATGGGGAAACCCTCATGAGGCTATAGGTTTTCATGGAAGGACAGACATCAGTGCACTATACATTAATGACATGGAACGCTGTACCACATGTCTATGTGATTGATTAATGCCTCTCGAGCCTAATTGGGTCTGATTTCAAAAATATAATTTCTTGGAGACAGTTGATTGTCACTGTTCACTTAACTTTATTACTTGGTGGATCTGACAATTTTCAGTTCATGATGGGTAGTTCAAATCACATGATCACTTGGTATCCCATGGTCAGGCATTTAGTTTCTGCTAGGGAGTCCAGTAGCATACCAGGAGCTGTCTTTCAAACGGAAAGTAGTTCTTGTTGTAGAAGTTATAGTCTTTTTCCAGAACCTTAGGTGCAATGTTATCCATCATGGGTAACTCAAATACCATTGAATATGGTGAGTCACATATCCCCAGTGGCAAGTAGATTATTCTGCTACTGGGCTACTGCAGAGCTCTCTCTTGTTCTTGGCCCTATTTGAAACTGGCAGTCTTCTGAGTCATTCAACACTTTGGTCAGAGCAATATTTTCCGGTGTGGTGAATTCTATCCCAAAATGTAAAGTCTACCAGCATTGTGCCTTTTTATTAATGGGAGAAGGTACAAAGTGCAGCAACTTGACCTTTTCCTTAGAGATAATGTCCTTGTGTGCCCCAAGCCACAGGACCCCTAAAACTTTACCAATGCATAAGACTTCTGAACATTCCTTTGTTTTATCTCTCATCCTTTGATATGCATGTGTCTTACAAGGGCATCTAGAGTGCTTGCCACCTCCTGATCACTGAGTTCATTTAGAAAGGTATCACTAATAGCAGACCATCATGATAAGCTGTGGAATTATAAGATGATCAAAATCCATGTGACCTATATTGTGATGGAGAGAGGGAAAGTTAACAAAGCTCTAGAGAAAGATAATGAATGTATATTTCTGTTTCTGTCATATGCAAGTAATTACTTCTGATCCTCTTATTGATGGGGATTGAGAAATATGCATTTGCCAGCTCAGTAGCTGCATACCAAATGCCAGAGGCTGAGTTAGTTTGTCTTAATAAAGATATCACATCCAGCATAACTATGGTTGGGACTACCACTTCCTTTAGTTTATGTTAGTCCAGCATGAAATGAATCTTAATTCATGGCTTGTCTGTTTGTTTGTTTTGCAGAAACCATAGAGTTAAATTAAATGAAGATATAATAAGACTATCACCCTTATATCTCTTAAGCCTTTGATGGTAGTACTCACTTCTGCAATTTCTCCTGGGTTGTGCTTCTGAGTACTATTTTGGTCAGTACAGAAAGTGGGGGGTTGATCAACTTCAGAGGGTTCCACTTGGCTATCACTATCATATTGACCCTGACTTCACAGGTTAGAGGACTGATGTGAGGATTCTGCCAGCTATATCTATCCCAGATATATACTTGGAGAGCAGAATATAATAGTAGAATGTGTCTGCAGACTCACTGAACCCATTGTGAGATGGATTAGGGCTAGGATTCTATTTATCACCTGGCCTCCATAAACTCCTTCTCTAACTTTAGGACTATGATGGCATTTCAGGTCCCTTGGTCAGAACTTATGTTAAACGGTGACAATTCTTAAAGTTATTGAAAAGTCAAGATATTCTCCTGGTTATACATTGGCAAATGGCCACATGTCCCCATTGGGAAGGATCGGAAGATTATTTAACATTTATACTTGCAGTTGCATTGCAGGGTCCTTCCTAGAAGAAACCCTGTCTTCTCTCCAATCACTGGGTTCCGAGTCTATGTACTCCCTTAGATCAAGAAAATAAATGAAGAACTAATGACTTTCCATTTTGGTGGCTAAATTACTTTTTCTCCTTTATGTACACAAGTCAAGAAACACCCTACATGACAGGATCATGTAGTATGCTGGAGCCAGTCTAGTGAGCTGTGCATATCTCCTCAACTCAATGCCGAGTGAAGTCAAACTAGTAGCTTTGAAAATGGTCATGATGAAAGTGTTAACATCGTGGAAGCTGGCAAATGCTATAAATAAGGGTTGTCTTTCTTTTTTTCCAGAAGCTGGTTGTATCAAATCAGCTTTTTTCCAGAAGCTAGTTGAATCAAACTAATTGATACTAGAAATCCCAGTTACTTGGCAGCATCTCCCATCAGCAATTTTAACTTACTATTAAAAAAGCAAAAGCTGTCACTAAGCTTCTCAAACACATGGTCAGGTGGTAGGTTCTCAGGTCTTGTATAGTACTTTGTTTCTAATATTCCTGCTTTCTTGAGCCCTGTGATCTCTTCTTTAATACCATACCAAAGAATTTCCAAAATCTTCACCTAATTTACTATAGGCCATTATCGTGTCCAAGGTTTAAGGAGTCATCCCAATAGATTATAAGAACAAGCTATAGGCATCCTTGCCAGGATATAGGTGAGATCTCCCATATTAAAAATATTTTCTATTTTGCATTTATTCCTCCATTTGACTCCTTTTCCCACAAAATTCATTTTGAGGGATAGCAGAAGATTTTGAAGAGAATAGTCATTATCTCATAAAGTACCTGCCTCAGGTGAAGTCATTACATGGTTTCCAGGCAAGAAGAGGATGTTCTTCCCTGTCAAGGGAGAAGGAATTGCTTTTACTAACTTTCAAGGTTCAAGGGAATCTGAAAGTTCTCAGGCTTGTCCACCCTATTGCCCCATTCTTGGTTTCACAAGCCCTCTCTTTTCCTATCCAAGCCTTGACTAAAACATAAGAGAGGGAAGGTTGTACATATTCCCTCTTGGAAGTTATAGCACCCTTACAATTAGATCGTGGGCTTGATTTTCGGCACTGTGTGTTCTGCAGCTTCAGGAGATGAGTCTCCTTAAAGCTGCCATAGAGAGTTTCTGGTTTTCACACTGTGTCTTGAGTTGGCAGTTAGTTTTCCTTAGCTTATCATTTTCTTTAGTAAAGTCTTCCAATGCAGTTAAGAAAGTCTAGCTCACTCCATATAATTTCAATGCTTCCAAATTTTTCAAGTACCGCAGCCATCACGTATTTCAATAGTTCATCCTACACTTTCTCCAATTAATATCAAGTAAAAATTTAGTATTTTTATATCACTGTATGCCAGAATTATTACTACCCTCTTCACTAAGAGCAACGAGGTACTTCTTGCCATCAGATTCTGGGTAATTCATCTCCAAAATCCCACCTGGAGATTTTACTTTCTAGGGGCATTCCTGATACCAACTGTCTTATCCTGGGTTTCCCAGAGTACAAGACTGCCAAAAAGACTTATGTGCTTTTACTTTATTAGGGAGTGCCATCCCAGGGAACAGGAACGAGATCAAGAGGATGAAGCAGGGACAAACTATGAGGATGTGTTATCAACTGGCAGCTGCTAACTGTGACAATTACTTGACTTTACAGGATAGTCCTCCAAGAAGTCATTTAAACTGCATCTTAGCAAGATTCTTTCAGGGAGAGAACTGAGGAAGAATTTACCCATGAACTTCATTATGTAGTGGTCAAAGCTTTACCTCCAATTACACCCTGCCCCCTTCCTGTCTCTGTCCTCTGTCTCTTCCAAAACTCAGAACGAAGTTTCTGGGTTGCATATAAGTAGGTACCAAGCAGGGGCCAGAAATGTTCCATGCCTCAATGTCAACAAGAAAGCCTTGAAGGAGGCAAGAGTTATGCAGCAAGGGCGTGAGATAAAACACTATCAGCCTGTGCTTGTGTAAAGTCAGCTGGAACCCACGTAAAGCTGGAAGTCTCAGTAGCAGGTGAGACAAGAGATCAATGAAGCCAAGAGAACCTGAAGTAGTACATAAGAGTGTCTGACGCAAGTAGTGAGACTAGACTGTAAGCTCCTTGAGGATAGGAGCCACATCTTATTTATCTTGGATTCCCTAACATAATTTTTGGCACATAATTCTATTGATCAATTAATATCTGTTAATTTCAATTGGATGAATGGTGTTAGGCTCAGAAATTGATACCTCAAAATATGGTACTTCTTGCTTAACTGAAGAAGATGAACATGCTTAACTGAAGAAGAAGCCTTAGTGTCTCTCTAACACACACATTTCCCACCTGCCCCCATTTTCTGTCTCTCAGTCTTTTGTCTCCCCCAAATCACAGGATGAGGTTGTTTCCTGAAGGTTCTTTATCTGCCTAAACTTGGGACCCACCCAAGAAGAAAACAATTATGTCTGGTCCCTTTCCTGAGTTTTCAATAACTGAATTCATAATACAGGAAGAAAGACTGAAGTCTATCAACAAATCTGGACAGACTTTTATCACAACCATTGTCTGCTCTGTGGGCCCAACAGACTTTGTCCCAGGCCATTGTATGTTCTTCAAGTCCATTGAATTCCCCTAAAAATCATTTACTATCCCTCTAAAATCATTTACCCTCCCCTTTTCTCTTTCCCCTAAGAAGATGGTTATCTGTATCATCTTCGTGTGTGGTGGGGTAATAACTCTGTGATTTCCCCTGTGAACACTAATAAATTTGTGTGCCATTTTTCCTGTTAATCTACCTTTTGTCAGCTGATTTTTCAGTGAACCTTCAGAAGGAAGACGGGAAGTTTTCCCTTGGCCCCTATAATTATTATTTTTTTCTCTTTACAGATGGAGAAACCAAGGCTCAGATGGGATAACCGACTATTCCAAGTTCAAGAGACAGTAAGGAGAGGAGTGGCGATATCAACTCAGATCTTCTCTTAGCCATGCTGAGGGTAATCGCCTCACAATTAGCTCTTCAGTGGATATTCCTTGTGAGAGCTAAAATTCTATTAGGCTTTTTCCAAGATATCTTCTTCCAGAACTCAGTTAATCCAGGTCAAAAAAGCACTGGAAGGTAAATTGGCAACCACTCATTGTATCACATGATGTTTTCCATAATGTAAGATTGTCCCAAATAAAGGAGCTGGTAGCAAACATAGTGAACATCAGCTGAGACTCTATAAACCAAGAAAGCCCTAGGTTGACTGTGTTCATGTGACTTCAAAAGAGGGTCATTTGCAGGGGATGTTCCTGCAGCGCCTCCTTTGCACCCTTTGCTACCCTTTAGATACCATTTGACCTCGTTTTCTTCTCTGTGTGATGGCCAAACCACAGGCTCCCTCTTCTTTCTGGCCTCATGAGCATTAATCAACTTCAACCTTCCCCAAGACCTGGCAGTGGAGATGCAGTACCTACTTCTTAATAAACTCAAACTGTCATTGAAGATGAAAGATGAGACTGCAAAAGCTTGGAGCAACCCAACTCCCCAGCTTGCCAAGTGCAGGGAATCAGGAGGGGAGTGCCCTCCAGGACAGGTCTCTGTGGATGGTGCAGAAAAGTCAGCTGCCTTCTCTTTTTTCCCTTCTCCTTCTTCCCCTAAATGCTCCCTCAGTGACACCACTGTGTCTGCAGTAGAGAGAGACTGTCTAGCTGTTTCTTTTTCAGCAAGACAATTTGGTGTGTGGTCTGTGGTGCCCACACATTCTTCTTTGCAATGAGTGGTGGGTGAACAGTGTTTTCCAAGTTGGATTTTACAGTACCATAAGTAGAAACAGATCTCCCAGAGCCCCGAACACTTTTTCTGACTGAGTTGGGAGGATCAGTAGGCTCCTGTGTAGATACCCCAGCAGATTCCTTGGGAGCAGCTTTGCAGCATTTCCCTCCTCACTGGCCCTCGCCATTCATAATGAAAGCTCAATTAGGTGGTGGACTTCCACTTTTGTAACTGCCAGGCTAGTTATAGCATTATGCTTTCATGCAAGATCATGCTGAGATATTTGGAATCTGTACATGTAACTATTTAAATGACTGGGATACTAACTGCTCTCTACACATTCCCACCCCCAAAGCCCTTTCACCGAGCAGCTGGTACTAAGTACTGTTTACAGAGAGTTTTCAAAAGGCAGGGCACTGTGCTAAGCATTTTACAGATATTATTTCACTTCACCTTCACAACACTCCTATTCGATAGATTTTTTTTTTTTTTTTTTTTTTTTAATCAAGAAGGAGAAATTTGAAGCCTAGAGAGGCTGAATGATTTGCATAAAGTCATGCAGTTAATGAGTAGCAATGTCAAACTTGCGTTCAGGTCTGCAGATTCTGAATATCACTCTTCCCACAACTACAACCTTACCTTTTAGGCAAATTAATAAATAAGCAAGCATTTGCTGAGCACCTACTATATAAGAGGTTCTGTGCTAGGAACTTTCATATCCACCTAACAACAATCCTGATTTTTAGGGGAGGAAACTGAAGTCCTAGCTTGTTAGCAATGTCAGGGCAGACCCAGGATTTGATGCCTATTTGATTATAAGGTCCTTCCCTCCTTCCTTCCTTCCTTCCTTCCTTCCTTCCTTCCTTCCTTCCTTCCATCCTCCCTCCCTCCCTCCCTCCTGCCTCCCTCCCTCCTTCCCTCATTCTGTCTCTCTCTGTTCCTTTCCCAATTAATTATGTATCGATTCAGCTAAGGTTAGAATCTTATCTTTGCATTCATAAGAGATAATTTATGCATTGTGCCTACCTCAGTATTTGGCACACGGGAGGCAGTTGAATCATGTTAATCCCTGCCCCCAAATCACCTAGATAAGTTTTTTATTGCTACTTCCCTCCCTGGTAAATAGAAAAGAGACAGCTCTTTTCCAGCTACCTGTTGAGAAGAGATTCTGTCCAACTTGGCTCACGTTTCCTCTACTTGGGGAGCTGTGCCCTACAGATGGTATAGCCCAGCCCTTTCAGGGACACTTGGAAGAACTGATGGCATCATGTCAGGACTGAGGTCTCCATTCTGGTAGTTTCTGAAGAATTAATGAAAAGATAAACTTTGCAGGATCTCAACATACAGGCTTTGTTTTTCCCTTACTTCTTGTTTTGCAAAGACAGGCCCCTGCTGGCCTTTTAAGCCCAAGGAAAACTTAACAAACACTTGCTGGAAACACCTTGCTTTTTACCCTGCATCAAATAACCTCCCCCACTCCAGAGATTTGCGTTCCAATCTCTGCAAAGGAGCAGCGAGAGGAAGCAGGATATTGAGTCTCATTAAGTTTCTTTGCTGTGTCAGTCGTCTTTCCCAGAGGGGGATGTAATATTCTCTTCATAATACTCAGCCCCTCTCACAAGTTGGCAGCTCCTTTCTCTCAACTTATATTCTTAGCTAAGAATGTGTTCACAGGGATTTTTTAGAAGCCTCCCCAAATACCTGTTTACTGACTTTCTCAGAGCATTTCTGAGATGGCACAAGGATGTGTGGGTTCTGAAGTCAGCTTCCTCTTGCTAATGAGGCTCAGCTCAGCACCTCTCCCCAGCACTCCAGGCAGGGGTTGGGGGAGACCGCTCTGCCCCTGTTCCTGGCCCAGGGACAAACACTCATTCTCGGCTAAGTCCTGTCCCTGCTGGAACTGGTAGCATCTTCCCAGGCCTTGACTCAGATGCCTTGCTGGGTTGGCTTCCTGAATCAGGAAGTCATGGGTGGAGATCATGGGTCTCCACATTTGGCTTTGGAGTCGTGGCTTTGCCATTCCCCCAGCTTTGGTACTGTTTTGTATGACTTTGTTAAGAATGTTAAGAGATATTTTCTGATGTAAAAAATACCTGAGATTTTTCTGCTTTGACAAATGTTATGATGTCAAGTATTGGACCTGTCTTGGGGTCTCCCCAGGAATAATAAAATATTATTAGCTAATAATATTATAAGCTAATAATTAGCTTACATAGCTGTGGCACTATTCTAAGTGCTTTACTCATTTAATCCTATAATAATCTTATAAAGTAGGCACTATTATGTACTTATTTTAAAGATGAGAAAACTGAGACACAGAGAGATTAAACTACTTTCCCAGTGCCAGATAAGGTAGGAAGTAGTAGAGCTAGGATTATTACCTGGTCATTCTCACATGCTTAACCTTGACATTAAATTTCCTGAGCAAGCGAGTCCCTACAGATGAGCTGAGCAGTAGGCCTTGGAGAAGAAAGGCTCTGATTTGCTTTGTCTGAACTTTAGGGCCCCTATGTGAACCCCCCTCCATCCCAGCTGAACATCCTCATTTCCCCCCACTTCCCATTGTGGAGATTCTGCTCTGGCCAAGATAAATTTCTCCCTGTCCTCTATCACAACCACACAACTCCCCCTGCAATTCTGTGTTTATTCATCTGCCACCTCTTTCTCTGAATGCTTTCCCTTCTTCCTCCACTCCAATTGAAATATCACCTTGCTCTCTTTCCAAAATTATCCCTATATCGTCTAGTTCAGGACAACATTCTGGTCTTACCCAGTCCTGCCTATCTCCTAATTCAAATTTATTTGTGGCTGTCTTAGGGAGTGGGTGTGAGGCAAGTGGGGGTGCCAAGAGAGAACTTTCTAGGTGGCTGACACTGAAGACCATACTTCTAGAGAATCTTGCTCCAAGGTGAGGCATTCTCCTTAAAGTCCCAGGAGTTTGTTCTTCTATCATTTTATTCACTCCTGCCTTCTTCTATGAGCACGGCACTATATTAATATTGTGGGAATGCTAATACAATAAGATGCAGACTTTTCCCTAAACATACTTGCAGTCTAGTGTTGGGTCGATAGTACATGTACATTACAGTGCAAGGAAGCAAGTCCTTAGTATCTCACTAGGGACATCAAGTGCAAGGGAACTGATATGGGGGAGATCACCTGGGTTAGGGTCAGGTAAGGAAGGTTTGGAGGGATGTATTCATTTTGAAGATAACGTTTTTCAAGGCTAAGAGACAGTATAAAAATGGCAATGCAAAAGCAATATTTGGGCTCGGATGAAGGAACCTGGGTGGGGTAAACAGGAGACATAATGCTGAAAATGTACCTTGTGGTCAAAATAGAAAGAACTTCACAAATTAGAGAGCATACTTGAAAATGAATAATAAGCATTAGAGAATAAGGAGTCTGGATTTTATAGTGGGTGCAATGGGGAAATTTTGAAGGTTTTTAAGGTTGGGGGAAATGGTCAGAAGTAACTCCAATAGCCACATAAAGGAGTTGAGGTATTAAGCATCTGTTGTACAGACCAACAGGCCTTTGTAATAAAGAAATCTAAGCACAGGGATAATGGCCTAAGCAAAGGAGTGGCAGTGAAACTGGACAGGAAAGACTTGCCATCTGATTGTATACAGAGAGGGAAGGAGTAAAGGCGAGTGCAGGACAGCAAGAGGAACAGGAAAATAGGGGGAAATGGCGATTTTGATAGATGAGGGTGTGAAAGAGACAATTGTTGGGTTTGAGGTGCCTAAAGAACCTCCGGCTGGAGCAGCATTGGTCTGTTGGTCCCTCATAGAGAGGAGTACTCTGGGCCATTAAGGATTTGGGTCTTTGCTGCTACCTCCCACCCCAGCCAAGGACTGATTTGCCTAAGGACAGATATTTCCAGATGTGCTTCTCATCCAGGAAAAAGCCCACTTGGTTCACAAGCACCACTGTTTTGGGTTTCTGTCTCAGTTTAAAGATTTATGTTTTCTTCTGTTGGAGCTCAGAAAATGATATCCCAAGGTGAAAACCTCCAAAGCAAAGTTTTTTCTTACCTTCTCCTGCCTTCCTGTCTCTCACCTCTCATCCTCCCCCATGGCAGCCATAGAAACTAGAATTTCTCTCCCCTAATGTGGGTCATAGAAATCAGAACCCCTTCACCTCCCTAAACCAGCCACAAAGCCTACAAATATTACTCTAACCTTCTCTTTTATTTGTGTGTAACAGCTGGTCGTAAAGGAAGTAAGACCCTCATTCCAGAGGGGTCCTATCCCTTACATGGGAAGAAGAAAGGCAACAACAGAGAGGCCAAGAAGAGTCTGGACAGGCCTTGCTAGGTTTTCCATTCAGTCTCTTACCATTAGGTCATACGTTTTTTGTAAAATCACATTTCTAGACAGCCTTCCCTGCTTTATTGAACTTAAGCATATAGTCAGATAGCTTCCCTTGTGTCTTGGAGTCTTCATTCTGAAAGCTCCCATGCTATGTAAAACTATCATCAAATCAATTTGTTGTGCTTTTTTCTTGTTAACCTGTCCTTTGTTATAGGAGTGCTGGCCATGACCGTTGTGATGGGGAGGAAAGGGATCACTCCCTTTCTGTCCTTACACTTCCCATGGTTAGCCTGACCTCTCTGCCAGGATTCTGAACCAGAGGGGAAGAAGCTCTTATATGGAGATACTGTTATCTACCAGGCCTTTCCTACAGCTTCCATTCACACTGTTTTTCTTAATGTTACTTGCAGAGTGGCGTTTCCAGTGTATTAGAAATAAAATGCCTCCCAAGCTGCTCTCTACTCCTTCATTAACTAAATCCAGAATTCTTGCCCCTTCACCTGAAATGTTCAGAATTGGGAACATCTGTTTGCCTCTCCGTTGACATTGCTGACTTTGCCACTGATTGGAATGAGTGAGTTTTCCTTTTTGCGCTGCTGTCCCATAATAAAGTAAACATGGCCTTGATTTTCCAAGCATGTTCAGTTGGGAGTAAATCTTAAACAAATGTGCATCCTGCTGAGCACTACTCACTCCTCCACCTTTCTACAAGAGTCCTTCCATGTTTTTGGCACTTTTGAGGAATGTCAATAAATGTTTCAGGAGTTGAGAAGAACCAGGATAGAAAGAGAAGAGGAAGGATAGGAGGGAAAAAATGCACTGATTTTCCTTTTCAAAAACAATGATAAACATTTCAAAGATATTCATTATTCACAACAAATACTCACAGATATTAGTTTTTTTGCTTCTTAATCCACAAGGGAAAAAATCAGCTTAGGCCAAAAGCATTTACTGAGCATCTGCTAGAAGCCAGAAAAGTAAAGATTCAGGAGGCATAAAGATGAATAAGAGGCCGGGTGTGGTGGCTCATGCCTGTATTCCCAGCACTTTGGGAGGCCGAGGTGGGCGGATCACGAGGTCAGCAGATTGAGGCCATCCGCTAACATGGTGAAACCCCGTCTCTACTAAGAAATACAAAAAAATTAGCCAGGCGTGGTGGCGGGCACCTGTAGTCCTAGCTACTCAGGAGGCTGAGGCAGGAGAATATCATGAACCCGGGAGGCAGAGCTGACAGTGAGCCGAGATCCCACCACTGCACTCCAGCCTGGGGGACAGAGCGAAGACTCCATCTCAAAAAAAAAAAAAGAGAATAAGATACAGAATAAGATACCTAGCCCATAAAAAGCAGAAAATCTCAGTCAGAAAGATAGATGTATAATAAAAAAGTAGGATTGTACAGAAAATAGTCCAAGTATGTACAAAGTTTAGGACCAGAACGATGACTCATCTCTCTGATATAATGGGGAGACCTCAGAGGTCCTTAGTAGGATTTTGTAAATAGAAAAGAGAAGTGAGATACAGAACATTGCAGACAGAGGATAGACAGGTGGAAAAGCATGAAACAGCAAGGTCCTTTTATAGGACTATGAGAAATCTTGTCTTGCTGAGGAAAATGTGGAGGTGAGTGCTTCGGGATGGGTAGAAAGATCAGGAAATCTCCAGGAAACATAGGTAGGGCTAATGACGATTCTGTAAAGTGCCTTGTAGGCCACACTAAGGAGCTTGACTTTTATCCTGAATGTCAAAGGAAGGCAATGAGAGATTGTAAAAAAGAACCTAACTTTAAATTTGTACATTCTAGGAGGAAGATATGAGTTCAGTTTTAGATATAAGTTTGAAGTTCCTATCTAAATTAGTTAAAAGTAGATATATCTAATTTAGGCTATCCAATAGGGATATATTGGGTTGGAATCCAGGGGAAGCTGGAGTTGGGGAGGAGATACAGAGAGAGGAATCATTGCATAAATGGTATTTCAGCCAGCATAGAAGATGAACTTCCCCAAGTCGAGTGCATGGAGTCAACAACAACTCTGGACAGCACCCTGGGGAGCATCAGCATTCAAAAGGTGGACAGAGAAAGAAAAACCCATGAGAGAGATCAAGAATGTCCTAAGCATTGGAAGATGACAAAGATAGAATGGGGTTAGGAAAGTCAAGACATATTTCAAGGAGTGTGATCATCAAAGCTGAATGTAGAGAGGTCAAGCAAACTTTTGGACTGGAAAGGTCTTATAGACTCAGCAAACATAAAAATCTATCAATGAAAGCAGCCTGAATGGAGGGCTGGTAGATGGAAGTCAGAATGAGGCAGATTGAGAACTGAATGAAAATAAGAAAATGGAGGTAGCAATTGAAATCTTCTCTTTTTGAAAGCTGAACTGCAAAGAGAAGTGGCGAACATTGAATCAAGGAAATTTTTGTTTATTTTAAGGTAAGAGAGACTTGAGCATGAGTGTGACTATGGGAAGAAGCCAGTCTTAAAAGAGAAGATGAAGATATAAGAAAGAGAGGAGATAACTGAAGGAACAAGGTTCCTGACCCCTGGGGAGGCAAGGGCGTGTTGGTTGGAATAAGATCCAGAGCACAGAAAAAGGTGTGACCTTGGACAGGAGGAAAGACAGCGCTTCCTCCATGGGAGGTAGGAAAGGGGTAAAGCCATTGATAACGTAACAGTTGTGAGACTGGAGGAAGAAGCAGAAAGGAAATGAAACTGATCATCTTGAGGCTAACATGAGCTAACTGGGTGAAATCACATCACAACGTTTTGACTGGACATCCCTGTGATAGAAATCTCTATATACAACAAAAACTTTCCAGGCTCTGGCTAGTGGCCCGTGTATATGACAAAGCCAAATACTGTGGTCAAAGAATGAGGATAATTCATAGAGGCAGTGTCAAGGAGACATTGCCAGTAATGAAAAAGCACTCCAAAAAGGAAGTACAAGCGATTTGCAAATTGTAGCTAGTCTTGTAATTACTGTGCAGGTGGATATCCCTAACTCTACATCTCCTGATTCTTCCCCAAGCTCTTGTATAGTTCACTTAAAAAATTAACACTAGTTGAACATACTACCTAAAGGGCCAACTGGGTACAGTCTGACACTCCCAAAACAGGAGTTTTCTGTATCCTCCTGGGAACTGCACCAATTCTAAGCCAGAGGGTGAAGATAGTTTGAGTTTGCTGCCCTGAGCCTCCCTCTTTTGTCCTTTTTCCTTTCTTAGCAGCTGGATTCTTTTCTCTCCTTCAGGCACTCCACCTCCTAATCACTACTCTTCACCTGCCATGAAAACTCGCTTTCAGCATAGGATCTGAAATTACATTGGTCATTTACACCTTAATGTAATTCTAAGGAACTGTTTACTCTCTCCCAGAGGCATGGTTACACAAGTCTTCCATTTTAATTTTATTAAAGGCTTTGATCCCTCTTAGAAGGTGTTAGACGTTCAGAATCTGGAGTGAGAGCCCTTATTATAACCTCCCAAATCTTCCAAAAGGAGGGCAGGGCACACAGGCACTTTTCTGAGGTGACAGCCCAGCTATGATCAGAGTCTTTGAGTATTTCTCTCTCTGGCATGCTGCTACGTTTCCTTCTTTATAGTTCTTTGTTGATAGAAATGGATGTAAAATAGCATAAATGCTTGGAGACAAATAAAATTCATTGTTGGCAGAAATGCAGTCTCATCTTATTGCCTTCTCCCAAACCCTTATGACTATCCTTTTCTCCTGTCCCCTTAGTGAAGCCAGTGGCAGTTGCATAGTTCCAACTCTTTAACTGCATCTGAGCACCTCTGGATGCCTGTAATTCAGGTGTTAGAGCAGTAGCTTTGTGGAGACCATTTCACTCAAGCTTCATCTTCAGGCAAACAGCTATGTCTTAGAAAAGTCCTGTTTCGCTAATCTTATTCCATGCATACTTCTATATCAAGGGATGAAAAATCAGAGTTGACATCATGTGTATTATTAATATGGATAAAATCCCACCAGGCTGCTCAAGATGTACAACAAGCACTTGCTATTCTGCTACTCTGGCCCTAGAAAAACCAATTGCAGTTGGCCCAGTAATCAGTTGCTCCTGAGAACGTGGTTCTTTTAAAAGTTTTCAGAGACTCCAATGGGAAGACCATAGAGTTTTGAGGGTCCAGCTCCTCGGATTGCTATGACTCAGCATCCCTAAAGTACAGGTTTCACAAACACTAAAATCAACATCTGAAATAGGATCTTCGTTAGACAGATACCTCATTTCATTCCCAAATAAGACTTGTCTCTCTGTCCTTGAAGGGAACGTTAGCACTAGGGCAGCCAAGACTGGTGGGGTACCTGCCCTAATGTGTGGGACTTCAGAGAAAGAAACTTACACAGCAAACTAATAATTCCTGAATATTTTTTCCTGCTTGTAAAAGTGATACATACCCACTGAGGAGTTTGGAAAATAAAAAAGACATAAAGAAGAAAATTAAAATTACTCATCATTCCATCTACCCGTATCCTTCTTGTGTATTTTATTTTATTTTATTTTTTGAGATGGAGTCTCACTCTGTCACCCAGCCTGGTGTGCAGTGGCATGATCTTGGCTCACTGCAAGCTCCATCTCTCGAGTTCACGCCATTCTCCTGCCTCAGCCTCCCAAGTAGCTGGGACTACAGGCGTCCGCCACCACGCCCGGCTAATTTTTTGTATTTTTAGTAGAGATGGGGTTTCACCATGTTAGCCAGGATGGTCTCAATCTCCTGGCCTCGTGATCCGCCCACCTTGGCCTCCCAAAGTGCTGGGATTACAGGCGTGAGCCACCGCACCTGGCCCATTCTCGTGTATTTTCTTTGAGCCTTTTGTATATTTTACAAAATGGAAGCTTATCACATACACAATTTTGTATTTTGATTTTTGCACTTTACATCAGAGCTATAATAAGTTTGATTATAAAATCTCAAACTCATCAGGTTTTAAACATGGAATGCTTTTACTTTTACAATATTTCCCGATTACTGTGACATCTCAAATCCCTCTCTCTCTCACTGGGGAAAAGAGATTCTTGGCAACACTCTATCCAATTCCATAACTTTCAGTCACATTCAGTTACTAAAATGGGATTGTTTTGGTTTTAAGCTTAGTCTTTCATATTTAAAACATTTAATTTCATATTTAATTGATTCATGAAAGTCCTCAGATTTCCTCCTATCCCCAAAGGGTGGGCTGCAGTTTCAGCTTATACTAAAAAGTAAAGAGGGGGCAGAGGGCAGAACTGTGCATTCTTATGCATAGCCTCTCTTTTCCCTGCCTTTACCCCCTGCTGTATAGGGACATGTAAGGGAGTAAAAGGAAGAAAAAAAAACAAAACCTACCTACATGACTACCCTTGGCAAGTTGCTGCCCCTTCCTGTTGGTCATCACCACTAGTCTGGCTCTTAGTCACCAGGTCCATGTGGATGGGCAAGTCTTACTGATGTGGGGACCATCCCCAGGCTACTCCCTTTTGTCTCAAACTTCAGCATTCCTGCTATGCTCATATACTCTCTATGGCCAGTGGGTGTAAGAAATGTCTGTGGGGCTGGGTGTGGTGGCTCACACCTGTAATCCTAACACTTTGGGAGGCTGAGATGGGTGGATCACGTGAGGTCAGGAGTTCAAGACCAGCCTAGCCAACATGCAGAAACCCTGTCTCTACTAAAAATACAAAAATTATCCAGGCATGGTGGCACATGCCTGTAATCCCAGATAGTTGGGAGGCTGAGGCAGGAGAATTGCTTGAACCCGGGAGGCAGAGTTTCCAGTGAGCCAAGATCACGCCATTACACTCCAGCCTGGGTGACAACAGTGAACTCTGTCTCAAAAAAAAAAAAAAAAAAGAAAGAAAGAAAGAAAGAAAGAAAAGAAATGTCTAGTGGGCACCCAGGTGATGTTCTTGCCCCCTTATCACTTTACCATACCACAAAACCTCTCCTTACCCCTGCACTGTTCTGTCGCCAGCTATGGCAGAACCTTGGAATAAGATGTTTGTCTCTCCCTCTTGGAGACACCCACTGGGACCCCCTCTTTTTGTATGAAGATGAGAATAAGTTAAATTTTCTTCATCTCTTCTTCCATGGAGAGATAAAAATGAGTAAACTTTCTTCATAACACTGTTCTTCATTAAAAGGTAGCTTTATTTTATGTCTCAGTAATAAAAAGCCACTAAATCAGTTCTAGTTTTGTCAACTCTGTTGGTATGAGGAATCTCAAGATTAAAAATCAGATTCCCTTTAAACTCAGCACCTATAATATTTAATCACTTTGTTTTTGACAGTTCTCTGTCTCTGCTGTAAACTGCACTATTCCTAAGGGTAAACATCTCAATCAGTACCATCCTCTCACAAAGGAACTTTGAAAACATCGTTTCATGGCTCCTTTACCCCATCATATGGATTATGATATTTTTACATATTTAGGTTGTTTCTACTTTTGTATTATAAACAATGCTGTGACAAGCATCTTTGTTCACATTTTAGGTAGTTTTCTTAGAATTATAGCTAACAGTTATTATGCATATCTTATATTTTAGCATTTTGTTAAGCAAGCATTATCTTATTTAGCTGTCATAGGATATTGGTACAAATACTGGTGATAGATATACAGAATTGATTCATTTATTAAACAATAATATTGAACTCCTAGCATATGCCAGGCACTGTTCTCAGTGTTCTCTTTCATCTATGCCTTTCTTGGCAGTGGTGCACTACACAAGTTCTGAAACTTGCTATGTAACCTTAGTAGCTCATTGAAAGCAGGGCAGGACAACTCCCTACACAGGCTGAGAAAATCTCTTGGATGCCAACATCCTTGATTCAGACCCCAGCTGCTCCCTTGTTTCCAGGAATAGAGCATAAAGTGCAGGTTATGCCACTAGCCATCTGGAAAAGTCTCAGGAGATCTCTGCTTTGTCTCAAGGTTTTAAAGTCAGAAAAGTATAAATCCTGTCCAAGGTGCTGAAAACAGCTGCTCTTACTATGTGTGAACAAAAAAACTATCACTGACTGCATTTGGTCATCACTCAACCCTCCGAAGGATCAGCAGGACAGATGCTTTTCTTCTAATCATTGTTTAAGTAATGAATGAAACTAAGTTTTGGGATTTTCCTCCTTTCTCCTTCCCCCTGGACCAAGTGATATTAAGCTGTAGAAATAGCATTCATGTCATCTGTGGAGTGACCCATCCTTTCTAGGAGTGAGATAGTGGAAAAAGGTCCTTCAGATATCTGAATCCTTGAAATCTCTGGTTAGTATTGTGTTGGTTACGGGTGTGATAGAGGAGAGAGAGTGGGAGAAATGGTACATGCACTAGCTGCACTGAGTAATCCTTCCCTCCTATCTACTCAACACTAATGCTTTGTCCTCTTCTACTGGGAAAACAGTAGAATTTAGATAAGAGGCAGATATAATAGCTAAAAACTTGAGTCTAGAGTCTGGTAGTCTCAGATTTGAATTTCGTATCTGTCATAAGCTTGTTTAATACAGTTGCTGCTTTGACATCTATTTTTAAACCCAACATCAGTTATTCAAAGCCCAGTTTTGCCTTGTCGCCTTTGGTCTAGTTAAAGCTCCCCATCCCTGTGTGTTTGTTTCAACACAGCCTGTTCATTCCTCCTTTCAATGGTGGAAAGCCAGATACACCCCACAGCTGCTGGTCAAGGTACAACCTAATGATCAACACTAGAGTCATGTAAATAACAAGTTCTCGCCTATGCATGTGCTTTTTTAAAACAAATCCATACACAACCCCCACAGGAAAGCCTAAGGGATAGTGCCCATGGACATTAATAAAGGCATAGTCCCACAGGCTCTCTCTCTCTCTCTCTCTTTCTCTCTTTCTCCTACTCCCCCTCCACCTCCACCTTTCTCCTTCTCTCACTTCCTCACTCCCTCTCACTCTCCATCCACTGGTTGAGCTTCCTGTTGCCTTCAGACTTTCCAGCAGTTCCCCAGTCAGCACCCCTAACTTCTTGGGGACCTGTGAGTTGTACATTTCTCCTGTTTTATGCATTTTTGTTTTATGTCCTCATTGTGGCTCACTTGACAAACACACCTGAATGTAACTCCACCTCCCCCTCTACCCAAATTAGGGCTTTCTTGGAGAGTGTCTGTCTTGGCTTGTGGTTACTCTTAAGAGAGAGACCTCAAGAACAAACCAGAAAGAAACCATAACAGTAAAAATTACAATAGTATCACTATATGTATCAGTTAGGATTAGGCATAGTTCTAACTAAGAGAAAACAAAAGTTTCATGAGCTATCAGGGATTAATTTTTCCTCTTCTAAGTTCAGAGCTAGGCAGTTGAAGGCTGTGAATCTCCCCAGGAATGCCATTAAGGGCCCAAGTTCCTTTTTCCTTCCTGCTATGTCTTGGTGTCATGTGGTTTCCATCGTCAGAGTTATAAAATGAATGCTGCAGTTCCAAGCTTCATGTTCACATTTCAGACAGGAAGAATAGGCAAAGAGCATGGAAGATGAGTCTGTCTCTTAGAGAAATTTGTTCCAGGAGATTCACCTAGGAAGTTCGACCTACCTCTTACTGACCAGACTTTCTATTGACCAGACTTTCTTATGCAAGAGAAAGTATAAAAAACAGTATTTTAACTTTCTAATCTCTATAGCAAGGAAATCAAGGGAGAAGCCAGTTGTAAATGTTTTATTATCTGTGTGACCTTGGTTATGTTACTTGACCTAAAAGCACTTTCATTCGTGCCTCTATAAAATGGGCATGATGTTGCCCCACCTTGTAGAATTGTTTCAAGGACTGAGATCATGCATGATAAACCCTTATCAGAGTGCCTGGCATGTCATTAGCTCTCTATAAACCTCTCTTTTTAACAGTAAGTTAGAACAATGTTTATACATCATGAAGAGAAAGAAATATACAATTCAGAACAGAGTTGCAGCCTCTTGCCCTAGGATTTCTCACTTAGTTGGGAGCTCAGCCGAATTCTGAAAACTTACTTTGCTAATGCCTATTTATTGATGGCACCTAACGGAATCGAGAAACTACCAAAAATCGTGATCCCCTTTGCAGTGGTAGCTATTACGCACAGAGTGTTTGAGAATGCACCCTTCATTTGGCACAGTGCTTGTGATGATCTGCCTGTCATAGCTGTGTCCTTAAAGAGCTATGCATAAAGAGAAATTTGGTTAATATCTTTGCATGTGGAATCAGTGGGTTTGGATGTGTGACCTTGTTCTGCCACTTAGTATCAATGTAACCTCAGGTTAAACCTCTTTGGGTTTCAGTTTACTCATCTGTAAATTGGGGATGTAATAACTCTTCTCCACCTCACAAGATTTGGGGGATCAAATAAGGGAGTGGCAGGGATGTGGATCTAAGAAAGTGGGGGTTTGGTGACTCTCATCTGGGAAACCCCCTTTTCCCTGTTAATACATTCACCTGAAAAGATACAGCCACTCCCATTTCCTCTAGATCTGGGGACATAGGCCCAGATGCCAAGTAGGAAGTTTGTCTTCACACTCCCTCTTCCCATTCTGTGAGCAGCCGCTGCTGCTCCAGGATGTCTATGCTCTTCAACTCTTTCTAGCATAAGACTCAGCTCCTGTGCATACAGCAAGAGGACAAGAATGACTACAGGTGCAGGCAAGATAACATTAATTTTTTTTTAGTCCTACTATGTTGTGGGCACTTTGCTGAGTTCTCTACATGTGGTATATATTTTAAATTTCAAACATCCTTTTCATATATATGTCTTATACAAACACATGCATATATATACTTTTTAAATAAGCAAAATAGACTTCAAAAGTTAACCAACTTGCCCATGGTTACATAGCTAGTAACTAGGCAGAGTGTGATTGAAACCCAACTCGTCCACTAAAGAGATCAAAGTATCAACTAGGGGATAATTTATCCAACATTGCCATTTTATAGATGACAGTTCCAAGGACTATAGCAATGATATTACTTGCTCATGGTCACACAGTGACATTAGCTGGGCTAGAACTGGATTCTGGATTTCTGAATGGACAAATTAATAATTTTCCTATGGTGTGATCATGCAGTCCTGACGGTAGAATTTCGGATATCAGCTGAGGAATGGGAATGGATTCTCAGGGCAAACAAGGTTACTTGCCCTCCAAAAATCAGACTGGGAGGCCCTGCAGCTGGCAGTGAGGTGGTTCCATTGGACTGAATATTGACAAAGATTCTTCTACTCCTTTTGAAAATATATCTTATAGAAGACTGCCAATCCTTGCTTGAACTCCCAATGAGAATCTGCAGGGAGGAGGTAGAGAGATGGGAGAAGAGAATGAAAAGCAAGAGAGAGCAAAACAAGGCAAGGATAAAATCAATGCCTCATTGCAAGCAGGTGGGAGCTGTGGTTGTGATGAATATTTACTGTGTAGTGGTCTAATGATTTTAGAAATGTTTTTTTGACTGTACCGAGCGCTTGTGGGATTGTTTTTCAAGAAATAAAATATATTAAAGCTCAGTCAGTAAGAGCTTAAAGGAGGACGGAGCACAGGTTCCAAGCCCATTAGCACACCCTGTCGTTAAGTAAGGCCTCATTCCTAATGCATTTTTAATTTATTCTGTTTTGTAAAATAAAACTTTAAACTGCTTCTTGTGCCATCAAATTTGTAGGCAGCTCCCAAGCCTGTCCCCTGCCATGGAGCTCTGCTGAGCTGCAGGGTGGTCACAGCTGAGTCGCAGGTCCAAGTGTTCTCCTGTTCTAGGCTTCCAGATGGCTCTGCCAGGCTCAGATCTTTGCAAAAGCCTTGCCCAGTTTCTGCTTGCGGAGGAAGCTGTCCTGTGCTGCTGGGATTGTTGCTGGAGATGACAGGAAAGCATTTCAGGCCGAAAGTGGTTTTGCCCCTTGGAAAACCTGTAGGTCTCTGAGACCTGGACCTGTAACCAAGGCATTTACCCTCCCTAAGGAGATTGGAGACCCCAGGAGAGCATTCCTGCCTAAGAAGTGGGAAAGAGCAGTATGAACTTTGTAAACCTGGAACGCATCGCTCACACAATCCTCTCTACAGCCCTAGGAAGTAGGCATTATTTATTGTTATACAGTTGACAGAATTATGACTTCGAAAGGCTAGTCACTTGTTCAAAGTCAAATGGATAGTAAGTGACAGAGCCCGTGATTCAGGTTAGTCAGACTCCAAAGCCAGGATACGGGAAGGCAGAGAAGGGTTAGCAAGATGGCCATGTCAGGATCCTTTCCAACACTGCTCCTAGAGATTATTCAGAACTCAGCTTAAAACTTGCATTGCCTCTTTCAAAAGAAAAAAGCACCACTCGTCTGAGGTACAGCTTACCAAGAGAATTTGGACTTTTCTTTTTATTTTTCTCTCCTATCTAATTTCTTTCCGTAATCTCCCCCTTCCTTCCTTCAGTTCTCTGCTCAAACATCTCCTTATCAGAGAGGTCTTCCCTGACTACCTACATAAGACAGATCTCCTACCACCACCCAGGATACTCAGGGCAATGAGTATCCTTACCTTGCTTAGTTTTCTCCATAGTGTTTTGTTGTTGTTGTTGGTTGTGTGTGTGTGTGTGTGTGTGTGTGTTTACCACCAGACCCATCATATTTACATATTTGCTTATTCCTAGTCTTCCCCATCAGACGGTAAGCTCTGTGTGAGCAAGAACTTCTTCGATGTTGTTGCATCTAGAGGAGTGTCTAGCATATAACAGGTGCTCAATAAGTAGTTATTGAATAAATGAATAAGCTTCCTAGCTCTGGGGCCCATCTCTCTCACTATAATTCACTGGTCACAATTTGTAGGCAAAAGTAACTGATTTATATCAGCTTGAGACGAGTGTGTAAGAAGTTGGTATTTCCAATAGTGAATACCCTCAAAGTAGAGTCAGATTATCTGAATCCACAAGGTGCATCAAAGATTGGCCAAACCAATCCTCTCATTTTAGAGACGAGGAAGAGGCCCAGAGAGGTAGAGTAATTTCCCCAAAGTCACAAAGGTCAAAGCTTCTTATGACCAATCTGATTCTCTTTCCACACAACCAGGTGGGCTGCTCCTAGGGGGTTGGGGCCCTAATGTCTGAGGGCACGTGGAGAATTTTCAGAGCTCTGTGTATCCTCTTGTCATTATGGGAAGCTTGGGTCAGTTCTACACTGGAGAAAGGTTATCAGGTTAGGAGAGGTGAGGGACTGAGCTTCTTGCTAAGCCAGGCAGTGTGGCTGTTATGCTCTTTCTCCATCTCTGCTTGCTAACACCACCTAACATAGCCTGCACACCTGACTATGACCACAAGCACAATAGGAAGCTTCCTTTTTGGTATGACTTTTGCAGCTCTGGGAAGGACCCCTTACTCTGTATCTGCTTTTCCAGAAAGCCTGAAGTTGCTCTAACAGAATATGAAGCCAGATGCAACAACAAGGAAAGGGAGGAAAACTTTCTGGGAGAAGGAAGAGCACATGGACTTGAAGTCCACTCAAAGGGATAAGTCACTAGTAGAGGATCACATGCTAATTTCCTAAGAAGTAACAGGGAAGCATGTCCACGGTGTAAGAGTGGGAAGACCCACTCTCACACTCTCACTGCAAGCCTGCTGCATACTCCAGTGCTCAAGGCTCCCTCTCCCACCTTTCCAGATGGAGTCTGATGCTGGGCCTCCCATCACCACCCTTGAGCACCCAGGAGACTTCCCTGGGAAGAGACTTCTGAATTAGGATTTAACTATGAGGAAGAAATGCACATTTATTAAGCATTTATGTGTCCAACATTATGCTGCTGCTTTCACGCAGTTTTTCTTTTAACCACAGAAGACAAATGAGATTATTCAAATTCAAAGATGAGAAATCCTGGGCTCGGAGAGGTACATAAACTTGAGCTAGTGTACACAGACCTGGTCAATCCAAGCAACCCTGGCCCTCAAGCATCAGGCGGGCTGCCTCTGTAATCAAACTGACTGTGTGGACTAGGTGACATGGTGGCTAGGCAGGGCCTTCCTTTGGTGGCTCTGACTACGAGGATAAGACTCCATCCCAGAGAGTGTCTCTGGGAGTCATCTGAGTGAGAATCCTTCAAGGAGGTTATCTGCAGGCCGCAAGGGGGAGCACTGTCAAGAAAACGCTCTGAAGCAAAAGCGGTTACCACCTCCATCTTGTTACTGTTGTGGAGACCCATGAGACCCGCTCAGCGCACAACATACCCAGACCCACGATTTAGGGAAGATGCATAGTAATAGATCAGATTACCAGGTCTAACTTAATTGCTCTTTTTCTCTTCATAATCAGGGAGAAAGCGGTGGGAAGGTCCTCAGAGTTTCTTTTCTCCATACTGATGTGATCGTCCATGTCAGTGGGGCTCAGTCCAGTACCTAATGGCCTTCTCCCCTCCTGCTAGTGCCACCTGGACTTTTCTTCTGGGATAGTGCAAAAAACTTCCTCCTCACCTTTCATGAAAAAAAAATGTTTTCTGTTTTTCTTGATAGCCCTACCCTTCCCCGACCTCTGGTATTATTCAGCTTGGCTTGCAATTTATTTTAAGAATATCAATACTAACAAATCATTTTTAAATTTTCATGGCACTTGCTGAAAGTTTGTTGATAAAATAACCCACAAGTGCATGATATTGGTGATAACTGTGTGTGGGGGAAATGGCCTCTGCTGGCAGCCAGTTCTGGGAGCTCTGCTGGCCTACTGAGGAATGCAGGCTGTTAGAAACGTGGGCCTTTCTACTCAGGGTCTAGCCTTGTGGGTTCAATTGCTTTGCAAGAAGAAGAAAACTGAATTTGGAAAAAATGCAACTTATGGTGGAGACAACTGGGGCAGAATCCCTAAAAGACATTGTATGTCAGTGAGGGAGGAAGGCTGGGATGTAATGGAAAGTAGGTATGAGGGGATGCAGTACTCAGTGAGATAAAAAAGAAAGTCCTTGGTGAACCCAACGCAAACTGGGAAGCAATAATAGAGGTGAGTTCATCCATAAAGCAGCTTGTCTATTTCTCTGCCTCTGGATGGTATTACCTGTAACATCACAGTTAGCCAGGATTCTCCTCTATCCAGAGACAGTATTGAGGAGAAGGGTCTCCTGGGATCACAAGAAACCATCCAGTCTAATGGCCTCGTTTTTCATGTGAGGAAATGAAGCCCCATAGAGATGAAGTAACTTGTATGTCATAAAACTACCCTGTGGCAAAGATGGGGCTGAAGCCTGGTTTATGAACCTTAGGTTCAGTGCTCTTCCATTTAACAAATATATTCACACACCTATCCACCCACCTCCACCCACTCACCCATCCACCCATCCCTTCACCAATCCATCTACCCACTCACCCACCCATCTGCTTATCCTTTTACCCATCCATCTACCCACCCATCCATCCACCCACACACCCATTCATCCATCTATCCCTGTCCATCCACCATCCACCACCATCCCTCCACCACCATCCTTCTGTCCATCCATCCATCCATTTACCCATCCATCCACAACCTCCACCACCTACCACCCACCATCCACCCATCCATTCACCCATCCATCCCTTCAACCCCATCCATCCTTCCATCCATCTATCTATCCATCCATCCATTCCTTTCGTCCACCATCCATCCACCCATCTCTCCACCAACCCATTCATTCATCTATCCACCCACCCAGCCATCCATCCACCTATCTACTCACCCATCTATTCCTTTACCCATTAATCGATCTGTTCACCCATCCAGTCTATCCAGGTGTTGTTGCCTTGAAAATGGATATGTTTATGTTTTATGAATTTTGCCTCAATTAAAAAGCATATGATCTTCTGTTTCCTTCAGGTCCTGGACTGAGGTGGGGCAGGGGAAGAGAGTGCATCCATTGGGCTACAAACAGGAAGCTCTATGTGACTGCTTCTGGGCCTCATGAACAGGGTGATATTCCCATAGAAAGTGCACCCTACAACCAAGAGGGCCTAATCCTGAGGGATCCTAATTCTTGTGGGCCCTGTGGCCCTAGGCCCCCAAGCAGGGGTATTTGGTGGGCTCTTCCCCCCATGGGTCCAGAGTCTTCTCCACAGCCTTACCAGAGGCAAGACCACAGTGAGCTATGTAAGGAGAGGCCACAGACCTTGAATTTATAACAGAAATATGAATTTGAAAACTCTCAACAACTTTAGTTACTGTCACTGTTTTTAATAGATTGTTATCCTTTATGCATTCAATTATTATCATTGTCACCAGCACATGGGGGAAATTTCAACGTGCCTGTTAAAAATGTCAGGTTTATTAGACATTCACTCAAAGCTTAGTTAATTTTGTTGTTTTGTTCTCTTCTCCCTGCTGCTTTTATTTATTTATTTTTTGATTGTGTGTGCTTAGCTAGTCTAAACATATGGGCTAATTTTTCTCTCCTGGTTTTAAAATACTTTAATGAATTCTGCAAAGGCTCATAGCTGGAATGAGTACAAGAGGCGCAGTGCTCCCCTGAAGTTGGAGGGGAGGGGGTATATGCTGGCTCTGCCCAAGCTGCCATCTGCTGGGCCTGTCCCTGGGTAGAACAATTCTTTCTCAATAGAGGCTGCAGGGCTTCTGGCCTTGGAACTTTGGTTTCCATTTTCTTTTTGTCGGGGGTGGGAACATTGCTTCTCTCTTCCTGACAAATAGTCTCTTCAGAGAGTTCAAATGATTCATCCTTGACCTTGGGCCTCTAAAGAGGGTCTCTGTTTAACATCCACACTCACCACTTTGGATGATGACTTCTCCTTCATTCCTCTTGTCTTTCCTGGTACAGAACTGTTTTGTTGTTATTGTTCTTGTTGTTGTTGATTTCTAAAAATGCCCACTGAGAGTGAAGAGATTCAGGAGAGGCTTTGGACCAACTGCCACAGGGTACATTAAATACTTGTGGGTACCACAAAATTAGCTAGCTGATGCAGCCAAGGAAACGGATTCAGTGGTGAGATGTCACACCTGCCATTGCCTCACTAGCCAGGGCCAGAGAAGGAGGGACACGCAACAGCCACCTTCCTCAGTAGGCTTTCCTAGCATTTGAGTCTGTCCACTGCAGGATCAATAGCTCTAATATCTGCCCTGCACTCTGCAAGGGCCACATAACCATTATCATGGAATAGTGAACTCCCAAGACAAGCTCTAAGAGGGAAAATTCATGACTTTAGGTTGATTCATCAGATGCCAATTCTCTATTTTATGTTTCTCTGGGAATCAATCTTTTCCTTCTACTGTGTGGCTGTGTATGTGAGGGTTGGTGGGGGATCATGGGGTACGGGAGCTCTTTTCTCATTTCTTAAGTTGGAGACATAGCTAATTCATTTCTTTCAATCTTTTTTCTTTTCTAATGTAAGTTTCAAAGCTATAAACTTCACTCTAATTACTAAGTTAGCTGCATCCCACAAGTTTTTATATATAGCATTTTTGTTATCAATAATTTCTAAATTTTAATTTCATTATATTTATTTGATGTATTTGAAGCTTTTATCATTGTATAATAATCTTCTTTATATTAGTTAATGCTTTACCTTACCATGTACTTAATCTGATATTGATATAGTCTCACCAGCTTTTTATTGCTAGTATTTACTTGGTATATCTTTTTTCGTGTTTTTGCTTTCAATTTTTGTGGTCTTATAAAAACCATTTAATGGGACTTTAAAAACCTAGCCTGGCAATCTTTTCCTTTTAACTGGAGCATTTATCAATTTGCATTTATTGTGATGGCTGATAGGTTTATTTCTCTCATTTTATTTTGTACTTTTTATTTGTTCCACTCTTTCTTATTCTTTCTCCTTTCTTGTCATCTTTTGGATTGATTGAAGTGTTGTTAATATTATTATTCTTTCAGCTTTTCCTCTACTATTCTGAAAACTGTTTTTTATGTTTAATTTTTGGTAGTTATCCTAGATATTTTAATATGCAAACTTGATTTAACAGTGTCTAAAATTAATCAGTATCTTTATCTTCCTCACAAATGATTTAAGAACCTTAGAATGCTTTAACTCTCACCACTCCTTTTCCAGCTAATACACTATTTTTGTCTAGTATTTTGAGTTATAGCTGTTTGTAACCTCACAATTTAGACATTATTATTTTTACTTTATTCAGTCTGTTTTTATTTAGATTTACCTACATACTTCCAATATCATATCTCATCATTCCTTCTTTGAGATCATTTTTATTCTGCCAAATGTACATTCTTTTAAATTTTTGTTAGTAAGAGTCATTTTCCTGGAAATATACTTATTTCATCTTCATTCTCAAAAGGTAATTTCTTGAGGTATGGAAGTCAAATCATTCTCTTAGCACATTGAAGATGTTATATTGCTATTTTCTAGCTTCTACTGTTACTGTTAAGAAGCCAGTCATTGGTCTAATGATCATTCCTTTGAATGTGATCTGTCTTTTCTCTTTGAAAGTATAAATATTTCTTACTTTAAAGTGCATGAATCATAAATGTACAGTCTTCTAAATTTTTACAAAGTAAATGCACCCGTGCAGTCATCACCTGAATTTTTAAAAGTGAAAACAAAATCTTACAGCACTCTAGAAGCCTCCCTTAATCATTACCCACCTCCCTAAAGATAAAAACTGTTTTCATATCTGTCTTCATAGATCAATTTTGCCTATTTCTGATCTGGCTGGGTTTTTGTTTCCTTTTTGTCTTTTGTGTTTTACAGATTCACTCTGCTTTGTCTGGGTGAAGATTTCATTTGGCATTCCTACTTAGCATTTGCCGGAACTCCTGGAACTGAGTTTTGGTGAAACTCTTAACTCTTTCACCAGTGCCTCCTCCCAATTTCTTTCTTTTTCTTTTTCTTTTCTTTTTTTTTTTTTTGGAGGCGGAATCTTGCTCTGTTGCCAGGCTGAAGTGCAGTGGCACGATCTTGGCTCATTGCAACCTTTGCCTCCCAGGTTCAAGTGATTCTCCTGCCTCAGCCTCCTGAGTAGCTGGGATTACAGGCATGTGCCACCATGCCCAGCTAATTTTTGTATTTTTAGTAGAGATGGGGTTTCAACATGTTGGCGAGGATGGTCTCAATCTCTTGACCTCGTGATCCACCTGCCTTGACCTCCCAAAGTGCTGGGATTACAGGCATGAGTCATGGCACCCAGCCCTCCCCATTTCTTTATTATTGCAGTCAAGCCAATAAAAGTTAGAATTTCTTACCTTATTCTTCAGATTTCATCGTTATTTCATAGTGTTTCAAATCTCTTTGTTTCCCAGGGTTATGTTCTGAATCTTTCAATTCACCAATTTCTCCTTCAGCTGCATTGAATCTGTATACTATTTGATTTTCCACTGAATTTTTAACTTCAGTTATATTTTAAATTGAAGTTCTATTTGTTCTTTTTAAAAACATGCTTGGTCATTTGTTATGGTCTCTTTTTCTTTGTTCATTATTTTCAAGATTCCTTTTTGTATCTGGGAGCATATTAAACACACTTATTTTGCATTCTATGATAATGTTAATGTCTAAAATATTTAGGATTCTGATTCTGCTGTTATTTCTGCTGGATTTCACTTATAGTACTTTGTTTCATATGTGTTTTATAATTTTTGATGATAACTTCATGTTTCTTGAGACTTCACCTGGGGAAATTATTTGAGGCCTCAGGCAAAATTGCATGCTTTCAGAGAAAATTTGTGTTGGTATCTATTGGGCACTTTGGAGTTTTACCAACTGGATGCCATTTGAAATCAAATTTCCTGCCTGAGGATTTCAGTCACAAGCTCAAATGAATGGTTATGATTCTCAGGGAAGATTTTTCCCACTCCTCCAAACATCAAGTTAAGACTTGTAAGTTTTCTTGCTGTTCCCTTCTGCATAGTGGGTTTATTTTACTTTTAATACAGTTTTGTATTGTAGAATAGTTATAGATTTACAGGAAAGTTTCAATTAAGTACAGAGAGTTCCACATACTTTTCATCTAGTTTCCTCTATTGTTAACATCTTATATTTGTATGGTACATTTGTCACAATTAACGAAGCAATATTGATAGATTATTATGAACTAAAGTCCATAATTTATTCATATTTCCTCAGTTTTTACCTAACGTTCTTTTTCTGTCTCAGGATCTTATTTAGGAAACCACGCTACCTTTTGTCACCATGTCTCCTTAGGATCCTCTTGGCTGTGACAGTTTCTTAGACTTTCCTTGGTTTTCATAACCTTGATACTTTTGAAGAATACTGGTCAAGTATTTGTAGAATATCCCTCTATTTGGATTTTCTCATGATTAGACTGGAGTGAGTTGGTGGGGGACATCATCAAGTGGTATTATTTTTCATTTATTCTTTCACTGAAGAGACAACTCTCTGTAGTCTTAGCTTTATGCAATCTGTTTTATTAGCTTGCCCAAGCTGGATGGGCTTGTGGCTTTATCTCCTGATTTCTGAGCCTTCAGCAGCCACCAAGACAGAAGCTTAAAGTCCACAGGGTTTGGCAGACATGCTAAGGGCAGGTGCTGATCAAAGCTCTTGCTTATCTCCCAAGGCCTTAGCTTTCATTTTGATTTGGCTTCTGCAGATCCTTACTTTCTTACTAGCTCAGCAATTCATATAGGAAGGTGTTTCAACATAATTCATCCAGCTTTTTATGTTGCTTTCATTGGGACAGTTTTTCAGGAGACCATCTTGCTGGAATGTAAATTTGCTAGAAGAATCTGACCCTACTTAAAGCATCAGCCTGTGTCTCAACACATCTCACTTTCCATGTATCCAATTCCGTGTACTGAGCATCTATCAGGGACCAAGTATCTTGATAGGTCCTTGGATAACAAGTGTCCAGTCTCTGTACTTTTGTCATTAGACTATAGAGACTAGCAGAGAAACAGCATGTGATGGAATGGCATGGTGGAGAAACCAAGGAAACAGTGTGGTCTCTTCCTTGGAGAGTGATGAAGAGAATGCTGACAGGCAATGTCAGGGCAGAAGGCCGGGATCGAGCCAGGGAAGCCTGACAGGCAACACTCAAAACATTAGCTTTTATCCTTAGAGCACTGGAAAGCCACTGAAGGTGTTTTGACTCAGAGGTGTGATGGTGATGCATGGGGCTTTTGGGAAAGTCCTCCACCGATGCTAGCGAGGATGTGTCGGAACTTGGGTTGAAAGACTAGTGAGGAGGCTGTTACAGCAGTCCAGATGATATCGTGGAAAGGGGAAGCAATATAATCTGAGGAATATTTAGGAAATAGAAGGTATAGGACTTGGCATTGGTTTGGATGTGCAGAGTAAAAAATGGAGAGGATCAAGGATCATGCTCAAGTCTTTGAAAAGTATAACTGGAGGGATGGCGGAGCCGTTCCTTGAGAATGGAATGCTGGGGATGGAGGGCAAAGGTGTGTTAGGAAAAGCCAGTGCATTGAGCTTGTAACATATTTACTTTAAGCTGCCTTTGAACATCCAAAAAGAGCTGTCATGTAGGCTGAGATAGAGTCCAGAGCTCAAAGACAAGGGCTGAGCTAGAGATATAAATGAATCCTGCCGGAGGTCCTAGGGCAGAGGGAGAGTGTTGGAGGAGAGGCTGTTGAGAGTCTGAGAAAAAGGCAGGGGAGGGAACAGGTCATTACTCACCCAGGGAGGGGATGCTGGGGTACATGGATTCTTCCTTGTGGGCTTTCAAATTCTGAAAGGGGGGCATTTTGTTCTGGAATGTATATAACATGATAAAATTTACGAAATTCCTTCTGGAATATGATCGTACTGAAAGCTGGCCTTTTTCCTCCTGTTTGGTTCCACTCCCTACTTACCTCTTTCCACTCTATTCATGATATTCCTTCTGTTCCTCCAATGCACCATAAACTTTCTTGCCTCAGTACTGTGCCTTAGGAGACCAAGGCAGCAGCACATTAAGATAAATCCTCAGGCAGAGCTATGTAATCTGGATCTGATGCCAAACCCTGTGACTTTTCTGTCACACCTCAGAGTACCCTTGAGACCTCTTCCCTTTAGCAAGGGGAGCTGGTCAGTTGCTGGATTTAGGCAACTGGTTCCTCAAGGGAGAGTTTGAGAATTGCTCAGAGCTGGGTAGGTGTGTGCTAGCATTACCAAAATCGGAGTAAGGTAGGAAGGCAGGTAGGAGGCCCTGGTCTGAGCCTAGGGAATGAGGATGTGTATCTGAATGTGTGTGGGGAAGTGAGGAGGGTAGAAGTCACACAGGACAGACACTCAGGGGCTTCTAGAGACAAGTTTTGCCTCACTGATGCTTTTTCATGGACAGACAGCACCAGGCCATCAGGCACATATGACATGAGACGGGTCCAGGACCTGAGATGCAGCTTCCACTTGGTGACGTAGGGCTCTTGACAGCAGGAAAGCCCAGGCTAAATGAACCTCTAGAAATGATTCCTGCTTCGAGTTCCAGTCCTGATGGAACCTTGTGATCTGCTCAAGCACTTGTGTAAAAACTGATAGAAAGCCCTCAGAGCAGTTGCAGAAAGTGTGTCTTTACTTCCCAGATGACATCCCTGTGGCTCACAAGGAAAGCCTGGGCAAGAAGTGGGCCCTGTGAATGTGGGGCAAAAGGCCTGACCCCAGCCTCTCCTCCCTATCCTCATGTGACCTGCCATTCTGGCTCACCTCAAAGTCTAGACTAGTCTATTCGTCCAACAGACATCTACTGAGCACCTATTACATGCCAGGCACCGTGGGATACAAAGATGATTCAAATGTGGGTCTTTCCTTCTAGGAGATGAGAAAAGGAGATGAGATGAGCCCCCAAATAGTAACAGAGAAGAATGTTGGGGGTTCAGAGAGCTCCAAAGAAGTTTAAGGAAACTATGGATCCTCTGGTTCTCTCCTTCTTCCTTGTTCAACAAGTATGTATGGGTAACCCACCTAGCCTAAGCACTACCATTCCTGTGGGCTGCCTGAGACAGGAAGACCTGCTTTTCCATGTGGGTTCTCCAGCTTCACTCCTGGCCTCCCTGCCCAGTGGGACAGGATTTCCTAACTTTCAAAGTCCCCCTAACACCTGGGGCCTAGGTTTGGGATGGCAGCAGAGGCTTTGGACTCAGACTGGCCCATATTTGCACCCTGGCTTTGGCACGCATGGTCTTGAGTGAACCTCTTTGAGATTCAGTGGCCTCACTGAAAAATAGGGATAATAATAGCACTGCACAGGCTCTGCATGTCAAATGAATAAACACATATGGAGATTGTGGTGCAGAGTAGATGTCCAATCCATGCCAGTTTCCTTTCCCTTCCTCAGGGCTCTAAGCCTCCTGGGCTTCATCCATACTTCTGCCAGCTAAATCAACCTTCACTTTCAGGCCTGAAAAGCTGTGGAGGACAAGGGCCTATGGGATTTCAAAAAGGGAAGGAAACAACCAACCTCTACATCCTCTCTCAGATTTCCTCCAGGAGGCCTGCCACTCACTGGCAACCTGAGCCCCATGCCAGTATGGGGCTCACCAAGCACGACTGGCATGAGGTTTATCAGAGGCAAGATTGACCTTGGGTAAAATGACCGAGTAGGGAGTGCTGTGCCCTATCTCTCTCCTCTGGTTCCCATGCTAAGGTTTTTTTGTTCTCCTCTTACTTGGGATCAGGACATGATTCAGATGCTTACTTAACCTTGAGGACTAACTGATGGAAAGGTTTAATTTGTTCCTCCACCCAAGAGCACTCCATTCAATAGAGCCAACCATCCTAAGTTCAGGTAAACTCTAGTGTGGACTCTAAGATGTTTGAACTGAAAGAGTATTTGGGAATGTGAGGAGGGCAGAGGGCCATCAGGGTCTCCTGAGAGTGCCTTGGGCTGGAGACATTTCCTACACCTTGAAAGGGGGCTGTGAGGGTATCCTGCCCTCTGATTAACAGTTCCTCCTTTAGGTATAATTCTCACCTTGTGGCAGCCAGAGAAGGGGCCTAGCAGACCTCCTTCTACGGAAGGAGCAGTTGACAGTGTCCCAGCCACTGCACTAGGGAATTGACAGCCACTTCTGCATTAAGACCATGCTTTCTACAGGCTGCTCCTGCCCAGTGATAAGCACAGAAGGGATACTGAGGTAGACCCAACCCTGGGAGACTGGTGACTCCTTTATTGGCTTACTTTGGCTCAAGCACTCCCCAATGGCTTTAGACTGCTTGGCAGTCCAGCAGGCTTCTACCCTATCTTCTCTCCCTCTCTCCTTCACTCTGGGTCAGATTTGCATCAGTCTGACATATCTCCCAAGTTCCTTGACTCCCCCACCATCACCACCACTTTCTTTTTTTCTTTCACACAGGTATTTTCCCTAACAGGATCCTTGCACCTTGAATCTTGGGGAACCTGAACTTAGGCACACCTCCATGCCCCTCTGTCAGTGATACCGTTAATGCCATGGGTGTCTAAACCTACCCGTCTTTAAATGTGCTTGCTCTCCAGTAATGAGGCCTGGGAAAGGCTTCGGCCAAGTGTAACTAGGAGGTAATGCCTTCTAGTGTGTTTGCAGGAGTCTTGGTCAAAAGACAGACACAGTAGAAGAAAATATGTCCAGCACGGCTAGACCTCACCTGCTTTTGATAAATAATATTTCAGCAGTTAAGAATGTTGACTCTATAGCACAAAATGCTCTAAAAACCCAAAGAAAAACAAAACCCAATATATTTCAGCCATGAGGTAAAGTATTTAAGATGTGACATAAAGTGTGATAGGAAAGAAAATAACTTGATAAGTGTACATGCTTTGTAGAACTTATTGTACAATAGAAATACATCATATAAATTGAGTGAACATCTTTTGAGAACAGTTTCATGCTGCTGGTTGCTAATTCTCCAGACAGGCTTCCTACTATGTCTCAGAGGGAGCCAGAGGCTGAGTCCAGAAGCAGCCAGAAGGTTGACATGGGTGAAGGGCAAGCTCTTCTGAAAAGGAAACCAGAGATGATCTGGAGGGGTGGGCCTTGGGAGTTTGGCTGAACCTACAGCGGCCTCTGGACATAGAGTGAGCAGCCCCAGCAGCCATTCCTCTGGCTCCTGTGTCATGCAGAGCAGTTGGCAGATGTGTAGGTGCAGCCAGAAGCTAGGCATTAAAGACTAAGCTTGAAGACCATCTCCTCCTTGAATTCCCTCTGATTTTCCAGCTAGAGGTGCTCCAAGTTGCCCCAGCTCACTTTGCCTGTGCCTTGTACAACATGGTTCACTCTCTTCCTTGTATTGTGGCTCTTTATATCTGACTTTTCTCTGATGCTTAACTCTTAGCTCCCTGAAAGCCAGGACTATACATGGCCTATCACTTAAGGCTTAGCACAGTGATTCCTTTGGAGCAGCTCAAAGCAGAGAGGAAGTCAGATTGGCAAGCAAAAACCCACCACACAATGCAAGACCTCCCTGAAAAGTCTCTATGGATTTGTACTTGCAGGCATGGACCCTCGTTCTAAATTTCTGAGACCAGGATTAAACCTGAGTATCATGAATCAGAATGCTATTTGATTTTATGAGCTATAGTTTGTTCTTCCAACTTTGTGCTATAATTAATTGTGTGGTGAGTCCTTAGATGGGGATGACATTCACATGCGTTTAGACTAATGAATTGTTGTTGCTTGCAAATGATACAGTTGCTTCTGGCTTAATAAGTGGATCCTAATAGACTTTTATGATGGACATTTGATTTTTCAGCAGGGAAGGTGCTGACAGCCTTCCTTTTGTTTCTGCTTTTGTTCCTGGAGGTTTCCTGGCCTTGTACCAAAGCTCAGGAAACTCACTGAAAAAGTCTGGCATTGGGTAATTGTCGGAAAATCTGCCCTCCTGCTAGCACCCTGCACTTGGGACTAGAGGGATTCCTAGGAAAATGTACTCCCTGACTTTCTCTTGTCACAACCTGGAGGTACAGATGGTGATGTGCTATCTATGCTTCTACATGTTGAGATTCCATCAAGAACTTTAATACAAGAACCTATTACTTTATGAAATAGGACTGCCCTAAAAAGTGACATATAAATCTGATTGTGTTCAAGAGGAGAGATGGGCAGATTGAGTCAAATTGGATTTCAAATGTATTAGAGACTCTGAGTGTTTGAGAGAACACTGGGTGATGCTTAGAAGAGTGAAGAATTTTATGGAGAGGAAATAACCAACCCTAAAAATTCTGCTTGGCTCATATATTCATCCATTTCATCACAAAATTTACCTTATTGGGCACCTACCGTGTGCTCGACATTATTTTAGTGACTGGTGATACAAAGACAAATAAGCCACCTGCTGTGCTTTTGAAGGCAGCGGATGTGCTCAGGACTCAGTTGGGCCAAGACTCAGTTGAGTCCCAGAACGCCTACATTAATAGCAGGTGAAGGCCCTGCCCTTGAGCTTGACCGGTTGTTTCCTTGCCTGGAATGAGCACATTCATGAGTCCCTGAGCTAGCAATGCTTGCTCCTGGGGTCTTAGCAATGGTGTCCCTCTCCTTCTATCAACATCCCCTTGCCTTTAGGATAACAATGATATAAGAAACACACAGAGGAGTATTAGCGAGGCTTTGATGGAGGAGAGGAAACCACTGTGGCATTATTGAGTGGAAAGTTATTCCAAGCAACAGGGGTGGGAAGAGCTTGCCTTCTTTTCAAAGGCATAGTCTTTCCTTTCATCCCCAGAAGAAGCTTGGCTCTCTCTTCCTCAGCTGCCTTCTATCCCTTTCTTCCTGCTGCCTCCAACCTGTGGCTCCAGGAAAATCGAGTGTCTCTAAGGTCAATTGCCCATGGTTGTGGAGAAAGCTTATTAAAGTGATATTTTCTCTGAATTACAGCTGGCGCAGGGGCGGGAGGCCGCTTTACATATGTCGGCCTGGCAGTACACAGGAAATGGCTGTGTTAAGCTGTAACAACTGCGCTCCATGCCACCAGGCAGCAAATGGATTTCGGTTCCACTTTAATTTCTAACGAACGGCCATGCCTACGCTGCATCCATCAGCAGGAGACGATTCCGCCGCATTAACAGCCTTGTTTAGTGGCTGCCTCCCTGCTTATCACACCTCAGCCTGATTAAATTCTTATATAAAGAGAAATGCTTTTGTAATAAGTATCTGTCGGGAATTTCAATCAGGTTCCAGGACCACCATTGCTGAGTCATGGTTCTTTTCTTTCCAATTAATGAGGCTTTCATAGGTGCTGGCAGGGGTGGACTTCAGAGGGAACAGCAGATTGGTTTCAGGGGCACAGAGACGAGGAATGAGTAGAAATGTAAAGAACTGCCTGGGTGGGTGATTTCCTGGAGTAGCTAGAACTCTGAGAACAAGTCAGAGTTCCCAAAGTCTCTCCAGGCCTTTGTGGGTGACATTCCTCCCCCAGGTTAAGAAGGCAGAAAGAATGAGCCATGCTGGGGCCGTGCTGGGCTCACCGTGTCCTCTGCAGCCTGGCCACTTCACTGGCCAAGTCAGATATGGTACATCCAGAAGGAGGGGAGGGCCAAAGGGAGGGAGCACAGTGCTCCGTGTCTACAGGATTCTGAGGTCTGTAGATTCATGTAAGCATGGATTTAAGTGTTTACTGTGTGTGAAGTTCTCTTTTACGAACCCCTGTGCCTTAGCCCAGGAGTCCCCATTCCCCTGGGCTGGAGACTGGTAAGAAGTAATGTTAGGAACCTGACCGCACAGCAGGAGGTGAGTGGTGGGCCAGCCAGCATCACCGCCTGAGCTTGGCCCCCTGTCAGATCAGTGGGGGCATTCGATTCTCATAGGAGCGGGAACCCTGTTGTGAACTGTGCATGCGAGGGATCTAGGTTGCACACTCCTTATGAGAATCTAATGCCTGATGATCTGAGGTGGAACAGTTTCATCCTGAAACCATTTCCTCCTTCCAACCCCCACCATCTGTGGAAAAATTTCTTTCATGAAACTGGTCCCTCGTACCAAAAATGCTGGGGACCCACGAAATCTGCACAAGGAACCAATGAGGTCACCATTATTTTCTCTATTGTATGCATGTGCAAACAGGGAGGCAACAAGGAACTGAAATGAGTTGACCAGTTCACATAGCTAAGTAGGTGGAAGAGCCAGGATTTGCCCCAGCATCTGCTCCAGAACCTTGCCCTGAGCCTCCATGTGATACTTTCAGGCTTGGTGAGGTAGGGAACACATTGGAGCATCTGCCTACTCAGCTGTGTACCACACATGTTAGGCAGTGTTGGAAGCAGAAGATAATTAGATGTGGGCCTTGTCCCACAGGAATTTGTGATACAACTGGGGCAGAACACACACACCTACAAAATGGCTACAAATAAAAATAAAAAAGTTCACATTAACAGATATGCAAGCAACCAAAAAAAGAAACTATACACATGTATAAGCACCTTTGAACTCAGAAAGCAAAAAGGCACCATCCTCTGCACCTCTGGGCCTTAATCATTACATTTAAGAAACCTGTAGTTAGCTTGATATCTAAAAATGTTAGATATTTTTTAAAAACTTTTCTCTTTCTGCTCTTTTTGGATCGATCACATATATTTTTACTTTTTATGTTATATATATTTTTCTCAGTCAGCTTTTAAAAAATACATTCTTGTAATGGTTACTGTCAACATTTCATATTTTCTATATTTTGTTTTGTGAGCATACTAAGTTTGGCTTTATAAGGAATTCATTTATTTCATCTAATTTGTTGTATTTTCTTCTAAAAGGATAGGTGACTTCTCCTCTCTTCTAACACCAGTCAGTGCAACTTTAGGATCTTTGAGAACATTTTATAAGCTTTAATTACTAGAGTAATTACAAAATAAAATGTATTTATTAAACAAAATATTTTGACAAAACAAAAAGAAAGCTGTAGTTAGAACTGTGGTGAGGGAAGAAGATTTGCACCAACTTTATGATCAGAATGGATGCACAGCTAATCTTCCTCGCCATAGTGACTGGTTAAACTCTGAAGACAATGATGGATTTCAATGGAAGTAAAAAGAAGAAGGGCAAGTGCATTGTCAACTCTGTCCATCCTCTCCAAGGAGCCAAGGGGAAGTAGCTGTGGATCAGGCCCACTAAGATGCAATTGTCCATGCCTGGTGGAGGCTCTGTTGGCAGTGTTGGTGACAAGGCTGTGGAAGAAGGGGGAGGGACCCCACCTGGCTATTCATCGGCTGTGAAGGACGTCAAGTTGATGCATGTTTGGCTCTGATCATGTGGAACAGAAGCTGAGCATTTTGACTCAGTATGAATTGCTCTATGACTACAGAACAGGGAAAGGGAGAAATGAATAAACTTTCCAAGAAACTAATTAACCCACAGACAGTTCATTCTGTCGTTCTAATCCAGACAGAAAGCGATAATGGACACACAGTTCAGAGACAGCTCATCAGGACACAAAGTAGACCAGTTTAATCATCTTTCTCTGGCAGATAATGAAGCCATTTCATTTTATTTTGGTTTACATCATGTTGGACTCCCCAGGCCCAGTGAATAAAGGGATGGCATTTTGCCGGGGACACACACACACACACACACACACACACACAGAGACAGAGACAGAGAGAGAGAGAGAGATCATTGATCTCTGGAAGCAAGAAGACTTCTCACCAAACCTAGCCTTCATCATCATGGTATAGAAAGTCTGTGGTGAGAAATGCGTCATGGGAATGGGGGAAGGGAGTGGGTTTACACAGTTTTCAAAAGGCAAAGAGGCCAGTGTAGTGGTGCGTGCCTGTAGTCCCAGCTACTGGGAGGATCACTTGAGCCCAGGAGTTCGAGGCTGTAGTGTACTATGATTGTACCTGTGAATAGCTACTGCACTGGGCAAAGGCAAAGAGAAGCTCAGACTAAAGAACAGTCCATGGCCTTACATAGCAATTAGTAAGAAAGATGACCAATTAGTAAGAAAGAGACAACCTGCTTTGTCATTGAATTATAACATCAGTGTCCCCTTGAACGCCCTGGCTCAATCACCAAAGCCATTGTGGATTTGGGAAGGTGGCAGCCTTCTGCCAGGGAAGGTAAGTGGCCCTGTGTGTCCTTCAAGAGGGGTACCCAAGGCAGAGTTTGGGGTCTGGACCCACCATTCTCTCCCTTTCCCTGGCCCTAGCACTGGAACAGCCCCGGGCATCCATGTTTAGCTTTATCTCCCATGTATCCGTCCACCAAGCTCTGCCATATATCCCTTCTTCCCCAGGCATGCCGCCACGGCAGAGTAGCTCTGCATCTCCCAGCTCTGAGCTTCAGTTGCCCATCCAGCAAATGGAGACATGAAAACCTGTCTCACAGGTTGTTGAAAGTATTCCAGGAGATACAGTGCCCAACATGCTTTGTAGGGAGCCCAAGATGAGTGTTCAGGAAGAGCTGGGTATTAAAGCAATGTCCTTTATTACTCCCAGTGACATATGCCTCCCATCTACATCTCTTCCTGCAGACTCTCTGATGCCAATGCCCAACCGGCCTTCTGAAATCCCTACTTTTGTTGTTTATGCATAAGTAGCCACAGCCCCTACTGAATGCCTGTAGGCTCAAGTCCAAACTTCCCAGCCCGGCCTTCAAAGCCCTTCTTCCACAGCTTCCACCTCATCTTACCAGCTTCATGTCTCGTAAACACACAATTTGAGACTCTTGCACTTATTATCCTGGACTTTTTACTGTTATTCCCTTGTGCCAACCTATTCTTGCATTTTAGAAGAAGAAAGTAATTAACACAGTAGGCACTCAATTTTTATTGGACACATGGATAATAATGAAAAGAATAGATAAGCTTTGTATTTGACTTTAAGAGAATATATGAAGATCTCTGTAAAAATATTGTACCTAGTTGAAAGAAAGGGTTCAATTTAACATTGACTGAGCATCTACCCGGTGCCAGTTACTGTACTAGACAGAATATGAATCCAAAATAGGACATCAGGTATTGTGGTAGGCTGGGCTAGAAGATGCTTCCTTTTGGTGTCTCACATAATTTCCCATGCATGAAACCATCTTCTGGTCCCGTGGGTTTGGCTAGGTCTACTGGCTCATACAAAACACAGATGCCAAGACACACACCGTTGCACATGGAAACCCAAATGCATGCAGTTAATGTAGCATAAATACTCAACAGGGGTATGCAGATTCCATGTGGCCTGTCCTACAGGCAGGATTACAGCTCCTTAAAGCTTTGACTCTGTTACCCTTCACAGGTTATTGGGCAGCATGCAATGAAACACACAGTTGTTTTTTGTTTGCCTCAATTCCTTGGCCATTTGCCCCCCACTCCCTCATGGCCATTCGGGCTGTGTTCCTCTCAGCTCAGACCCCTCCCTTTGTCCTCCTTCCTAATACCCTCCCCCAGGTCTCTAGCATTTTCATCCTGTCATCCCCAACAGTCCAGGTTAGGAAGTAGCTAAGGTTGGCATTCACAGCATCTGTTTCTACCTGGCAGCACTAGCTCCAGGTAAGTAGCTGTCAGGCACTGTCTGGATACTGTGCCTGGGGCAGCCCAACCTTTGGCAATTTGAGGAGGGGGCAAGAATAAACTGCAGTTGGCTGGCCTTTGATGCAGCAGCTCTCCACTTGCTAGGGAGCGCCAGTGTGAGAGTTGAGGGAGAGAAGGCTGCAGCTCCAGCACCCGTCCCAGGAGTGGTTCTGTGGAGTGCTACACATGGTAACCCTCCACCACTGTGAAGCGAAGGGTCAAGACTGCTGCCTTAAGCAAGCTGGGAAACAGAGATGCCTGGCATAGAGCCAGGCAGAGTCCAGGGTGAACTTGGGCCTATCAGTTAACCTCTCTGAGCTTCTGTTGTGTCATCTGTAAAGTTAAAATAATCACTTCACAAGGCTGCTGTGAGGAAGTGCAGGTGAAAAAACAGAGCTCAGCACTCGGCACCCAATTGACGCTCAAAAGTGTTTGTTTGTACCTTTCATAATCCTTGCCCTGCCCACCTCATGAGATTGTTGGAAGGATCAAAAAAGTGCTTTGTGAACTGCTAGGTGTATATGAATGGGAAGTACTGAAATGTTAGAACAGGGGTCTGCAAACTATTTCTATGAAAAACCAGATAGTAACTATTTTAGGCTTGTGGGCCGTATATTCTGTTGCAACTACTGAATTCTGCCAGTGTAGCAGGAAAGCAGCCATAGACAATAGGTTCTTAAACGGAGTGATTGCACAAGTAAAACGTGATTTATAAATGCAGGAAGCATGCCTGCATAAGCCTATGGGCCATAGTCTGCCGACCCCTCTGTTAGAAGTTGGGAGTAGGGCACCAGGGTCCTTGACCCAAAGTGATGAGATTTGCTCTTCGCCTCTCTTTTGCAGCTCCCTGTGGGATGTTTGGTGTGGATATACTGGGAACTCCAATCCTCATGAGCCTCATGTCCCAGCAGGAAACTTATAACTGAGAAAAGAGTATAAGAATTACCTCCTACCCACCTGCCAGCCTCTTGTGAGTCTACAGAGCTGACCTGGGAAGGACTTGACCAGGGTCAGAAAGTTCAGTCACTGGCCCGGGCAGGAACCACATGGGATGACACAGCCAAATGCCCACAGAGCAAGACAGGTAATAAAAATGACTGATGGCTCTGGGTGCAGCCCGGTCTATCTTTTATTTTCCCACTTTTAATTGAGGTATATGGAGAAGTATTCCTCTACCATGAGAAAACAGCAGTGTAAACACGATGATAAATAGCAAGTAATACTCAAAGTCAGAGAGTAATAGAGAGTGGTGAAGACTGAGGTGAATGGGACAGATGTCAAGGGGCGTGGGGAGCTACTACTCAACTCCCGCTGAATGCCGCCCACTGGGAATTAGGGACAAATGTTAACCTATCTTCCATTTTTAAAGACAAACTGTAAACTCAGATTTTTCTTGCAAAATATCTTGATGGTCTTAAATATTGGATCAATTCAAACAAACAAACATTATACAGGCCAAAGAAAACAGATCTAGAACATCTAGGGAGATCATGTTGTACATCGAAGACTCCAGACCCCTAGAAACAAAAGCTTCAAGGCCTGTTCTGGAGAATGCAGGGTTGTTCAAGGAAAGGTTTCTCGGGGAAAAGCCTGGGAGTTTTCCATATCTAGGGTTTCTTAAACTCAGCACCAGATAATTCTTTGTTGTGGGGGACTGTCCTATGCATTGTAGGGTGTTTAGCAGTATCCCTGGCCTCTACCCACTAATGCCAGTAGCAACTCCCTCTCCAAGACAACCAAAAGTGTCTCTAGACATTGCCTAATGTCCCCTGAGGGGCAAAATCCCCTGAGTTGAGAACCACTGGGTTAACCCTTCCAGGGACAGAGGCAGGAGGCCGTGAGAGTACAGCCCTGAGATGCAGCTGCCAAGTGATTGCACTTCAGCAGCTGATTAGTGGGCAAATGCTTTTAAGTTAGCAAATTTTAATTTAGACCTAAATTTTCATTACTGCCCAAGGCTTGAGGAAAATTGGTGACCATTTAAAATTATTAATTGAAGCCTGTGGGGAATCAGTGGAGGGTGAAAAGCAGAAATGGTCTGGATAATGAAGCAGGCTGGAGGATCGGGGTGGAGGGGCAAGGAAGGTGGGGCAACAGCTGGCAACAGACTGACGAGGAGCCGTGGCTGGCTGGGAACCGGGAGACCTGTCGGGGAGTCCGGTTGCCATGCCCTGGAAACGGCTTGGCGGCAGCAGCAACAGCAAAGGACCTGAAGGGAGGTGAGTATCCAGGGCTTTGAAGGTAACCCCAGCGGCCTGGAGCTGGAGCCCAGCCCATTTCCATGGGGAACCTGCTGTGGCAGGGACAGAGGCAGGAGAACAAGTCCTCAAAGAGGGAAGCCAGTGGGCATTTTCCTAAGTATTAAAGCAAACTTTGGTGCTGTGCTTTACAAAACTGTTTGAGTGGATGAATCGATTATTCTCTCTCATTAGACTCAGAAAACCATAATAAATGCAGATTTCTCCTCAGACTGATGGCTAAAGATCTAAATGTCTTCAGAGTTCAGCTCTGTCTTCAGGCACTGGAGGCCTGAAAAACATGGAGGAAGAGACGCAGGGATTTGAGAGAGAGATGCTTCTGATGGAGGTGGTGAGGGGCCTGAAGGCAGTGGCAGGAGCATCTTGGATAAGGAGGAAGGGGCTGAGGAGGGTCCTCTGGAAGAAAAAGTAAGTGCTGAGGGAAGTCAATAGTCAGTCAGGCGGGGACACTGAGGGCTCTCAGTGGACTGCAGGCAGGAATTGGAGGAGGACATCCTGTTAGGAGGAGCTGTGGTCTCAAGCTTCCTCTCAGTTTTGATCTTAAGTGAACCCTCAGTAAATCAGGGTTTCTCTATTTTAGTGTCTTGCATGGATCTTGAAGTCAAAAGGATACAGCTGAAGCCAGAAATATCCCTGAGGTCCTGGCTGCTGGCCACCAAGGGCCTCCCAGGGAGAGGGGAGGTGGGGACTAGTCTCAGGCCTGGCCGTGTTCTGGGGCCTCTGCTGCCTGTAGTCCGGGGTAGATGAAAGCCCACCTTCTAGCCCTCTAATCAAGCAGGGCAGCAACCAGCAGTCCCATTTCTGGATTAAAAAAAATGGAGACATAGAGAAGTAGTGACTCACTCAAGGCCACCCAGCCAGGAAGTTGCAGGCCAAGGTAGGCACCCAGGGCTCGCACTCTTAGTTCAGCGTCCTTCGCACGTTCCACATTGCTGGTTTTAAGAAAGAAGTGCCTGTGGATGGAGAGTTAAATGAGATGAGAAAGCCTGAGCTCAGGATTACCTTTGGGGAGTGGCTTGGACTATATTGGGGTCCCCCTGGTTTGCCTGGTACACTTTAGCAAGAGGACACAAGCACTGCTCTGAATGTGAACTGACAAGCCCCGCACCCACTACTCACCCACCTCAGCCTCCACCACACACTCAAATGACCTTATTTCCCTTTGACAAGGCATGCATGGTCTCCAATAACGCAGGCCCCCACCTAACACAGAAGAGGCCTGTCACCCAAAAATAACTTGAAAAGCAGACAGAGGCAAGCAGATAAGCATTCAAAATCATTTATTTATAGCACAGAACACAAAGCCGTCAAAGGGACTACAGGCAAGCGACAGCCACAGCACCCTTTGCAGGGCAGCTGAGGGAAAATATGTCTCCGGATCTGGCCTGCCCAGGCTGGGTATGCTGAGAAGTGGAGGACAGAGCGAAGTATAAGGGTGAGGAGGGGAGAGAAGGAGCAAACACCAAGACCTCAGCAGAGTAGTAGATTCGAGAGCCTCAGCAGGAGGTTTTTGGGAGACACAGAGAACCCCATCACTGGGGGTTTATGCAGAAGCTGGGACCCCATAGGCTGTGTTGGTAGAATTCCTGCATGGGCTTGGAGATTTGGGAGGATCAGTGCTTTGTAACTCTGGTTACAGCTGAGAAAGGCAACTTTTTGCTGGCTCATAATCCCATTCCTTCTGGGGAAAGTGGCACCTGTGGCTCGGCAACCCTCGGGTCCATGGAGCAGAAGTCAGTCTGCATTCTAGATCAGACACTGTGCTCTGACAACCTGTAAGTCCCCTTTCGACTCTGAGAGTCTGAAATTCTGGAATGTTCTAGCCTAGTGCCACAGTCTTTAGAAAAGAAACATCAAAAAATCGTGTCCCATGAACAATTATTTCTGAGGAACAAAAGGGATGAGAATCTAGAGAATTTGAGACTTACAGAACAGAATTATTTCTGCAGAAATTTCAATAATAAAGGTGCTTGTATAGCTCATTGTGTGTATTTTGTTATCGAAAGCCAAAAGTACACACTTATCAAAACTGACAACTTCAAACTTAAATGTCGCTGAATCCTGAACAAAACATACATCCAGACCCAAATCAACAAGATTCTATCTAGACCATCAAAGGAAATGGCAGCCTGGCTCCCAGCCACAGATGGTCAGCAGACGCTTGCCAGGCCATGGACTGGCCAGCCACTGAGGCAGAACATCTCTACGATTCTGCACCATTCACCATCAATTTCTTCCCTCACTTAAGATTTCACTAGTCATGTTGCTCCTGAGGCCAATTGAGGTGAAACCAATAGCGGCCTGTGAAAGCAAATTGTAATCCCTCATTGATCAGTTATGTGACATGCAATTCAACCCATGAAAACTTGCAGTTGGAGAGCCAGAACTCTGCAAGGGTGAGCACTGAATTTTTGCCTTGGCCTGCCTGCAGCAAGTCTATGTCAAGGATTCCCTGTATGCCAGGGAATCAGCAGGAGTAAAAGACAGAGACTTTTTCTCAAGGAATTGAAATCTCCTTGGGGAAGAAAGATGATTAGGTTACTCCTTTTTCCCTGCATTACAAAAATAAATTTATTTTGAAATAACTTCTAACTTACTGCAAAGCTGTAGGTATGTAGGTACAGCGCCATATTCCACCACCCAGATTCCCTCATTGTTATTAGCTCTCTGCATTTGCTTTATGCATGTGTGTGCTGGTTTATTTATCTGTGTTTATCTATACCCATTACCACCTGTCATTTTCTAAACCACTTGAAACAGCTGTAGACATGACGTCCTATCACTCCTAAATACCCCAATGTGTGTTTCCTCCAAACGAGGACCTTCTCCACGTAACCACCAGACGACCCCACCAATCAGAAAGTCAATGTTGGTACAATACCACCACTCCATCCTCAGACTCCATTCAGCAATGGCTCTTTCCTTTTAGGTCCAGGATGCTGTCAAGGAGCATGTGTTGCACATGGTCTTATGAATCTTTGGTTTCCTCTATCTGGAAGAGTTCTTTCATGTCCTCAGCCACTTTCAAGAGGACAAGTCTTACATTCTCTAAGATGTCCCTTAGCATAGGCGGTCTCATGTTTCATCTTGGCAGAGTCAGGTAGGATTTCCTGGCAGGAATACTGCAGAAGTGACACCATGCTCTTCTCAGTGTGTCACCCTGGGGCCACACGATGTCAACCTGTTTCAACATCAGTTGGCTCCCTAGTCATGTCATTAAGTTTTCCATCTTAAAATCACCACTTTCCCTTTATAATTCTTTTTTTTTTTTTTTTTTTTTGAGACGGAGTCTTGCTCTGTTGCCCAGGCTGGAGTGCAGTGGCCGGATCTCAGCTCACTGCAAGCTCTGCCTCCCAGGTTCACGCCATTCTCCCGCCTCAGCCTCCCGAGTAGCTGGGACTACAGGCGCCCGCCACTTCGCCCAGCTAGTTTTTTTGTATTTTTTAGTGGAGACGGGGTTTCACCGTGTTAGCCAGGATGGTCTCGATCTCCTGACCTCGTGATCCACCCGTCTCGGCCTCCCAAAGTGCTGGGATTACAGGCTTGAGCCACCGCGCCCGGCCTCCCTTTATAATTCTTTAGTATTACATATAATGCCAATATCCTGTTCCTCATCTAACCTCTACCCACCAGCCTTCGCCTCCATCTATGATCAAATATCACTATGGTGGTTGCCAAATGGTAATATTTGATTTCCATGATTTCATACTCACTTATTTGACATTATACTTTAAAAAGCTTTTTCTTATCATTTACTTATGAAGTCCTATTTTGTTCAATAGGGACGTTTTGATGCTCAAATTATCCCAGATTTAGCCGGCCAGAACCCCTTCAAGGTAGCTCCTGTGTCCTTTTGATGTGTCCCCATCACTCCTTCAGCATCTTTGCTTTCCGGCACAAAAGATACTCCAGGATCATCCTGTACTTACCCTGTCCCAGCCTGGAATCAATTGTTTCTCTAAGAAGTACTAGTTCCTTTCAGTGGTGGATGGTACTGAGTGACCATGATAGGAACATGTGGTATGCTCTTTGTGCTGTGATGTCATTGCTTCTAGGCCTGTGCAATAGACAGAACTAGGAAATACATGCATGTATGTATCAACACACATACACACATTTGTACTATTTGTATATTTGTGTATAGAAACCACAAGTTCATACTGATTCCTCCAATTCCAATCCAACTCTTTAGCGTTCTTTCCAGCCTCTCCTCTTTTCATGTTTGTTAGTACCGTTTCCCAAAATGGGAAATCTGGTTCTCATTATTCTTAATATACATACTTATTTGTTCAATCTATTTACTTACTAGCTAATGTAGCCCATCTCCCACACATGCAGGCCATCTCCTCTACCTGTTTCCTGCACCCACCCTACATCCTTGGGTGCCAGATGGAACTGTCTGATATGCCTTTTCATGGCTCTCCTCTCTTCGTTCCCACCCATAGTACTGTGTGACAGGCTTGCTGCTGGCTGTTTTGTGCTGAGGAGTGAAAGGACAATGGGGAAGGGAGGGAAGATGGGAAGTGTTGATTATGCCTTTAAACGTGCTTAGTACTTGAGCTTGCAAAGCCTTGTAAACTTTACTGTTATTATAACACTCTTTTGTATACATCACCTACCACATTTTATGAGGAAGCAAAAACAAATCTCAAAGATTAAATAACTTACCCCAAATTACACAAATTGTAGGTGACTGAACCCGAACTAAAACCAGGAACTCTGATTTCTTTTTAAAATTTTCAACTTTTATTTTAGATTCAGAGGGTGCATGTGCAGGTTGTCACATGGGTATATTGTGTGATGCTGAGGGCTGGGGTACAACCCTAGGTCGTGAGCATAGTGCCCAATAGCTAGTTTTTTAACCCTCGCTCCCCACCTCTCTTCCTCCTGTAGTAGTCCTCAGTGTCCATTAAGGAACTCTGATTTCTAACCCAGAATTCATTCCACCATGTAATAGAAGAGGCGATGACACACAGCATGCTTCCTCTCAAGTCCTAGATCATGTGGCATAAATTTGTATCTGTCACCTCTTCCACAATATAGATTGTCTATTTCATTGATTTGGCTTTTTGCCAATATGATATGGCAAAGATGATGAGATGTCACTCCTATGATTGCATAGTTTTGTTATACAGGACTCTGTCTTAGCAGGCTGGAGAGAGAGAGAGAGTCTCCTGCTGGCCTGAGGGAAGGAAGCCACCTCGATGTGAGGGTCTGTGAGAGGCCATATGACAGGGAGCTGCAGGCAGCCTCTAGGAACTGCCAGCAGGCCCTGAGTAACAGCCAGCAAGAAAATGGGGACTTCAGTCTCATCTGCAAGGAATTGAAATCTGCCACATGAGCTTGGAAGAGGACCCCAAGCTTCCCAGAGGAGTACAGCCCAGCTATTACCTCAATTGCAGCCTTGTGAGTCCCTGAGCAGAAAACTCATAATCAATGCCTGATTCCACACCCACAGAAACGGAACTAATAAATATATGTTGTTTTAGGTTGCTCAGTTTGTTATGCAGCATTAAAAAGTGAATATACTCACTACTTCTCACTGGATGTTAATGATAAGATACAATTATGTATTTTATGGTTTCAGTGATGAGATTATGTGGATTTATGCATACTTTGGTGTATAAACTTGTTCCAAATGTATCTGCTAGATGAGAATATTAATTTATTTGACTAGCTGTGTCAACATCACTCTCAGGGAAAAATCACTAGACTTTACAGTCTCATCACTCAACAGTGCTTATCATAGGCACCCCATGTATTAGAAAGGTAGTATATACAGTAGTTTAGAGCACGAATTGTGGAATCAGACAACATGGATTCAAATCCCAGCTTAGCTACTTTTGCTTATGTTCTGGTTATCTACTGCTGTATAGAAAACCACCCTAAAACCTAATAACATCAAAGAACAGCTAGTTTATTTCCTTAAAATTCTATGGGTCAGAATTGGGTAGGGTTCAGCTTGGAGTTTATTCTGTTCTAGGAGGTGTCAGGTGGGGTCATTCAGGCACCTCAGCTCCTCCACGTGGCATCCCTCTCTGTGTGTGGTAAGCCTGGGCTTCCTAGGGGCATGGTTGTCAGAATTCTAACATGGCAGCTGGCTTCTACCAGGGAATGCTCCTAGAGGTCAAAGGTAAAACCTACAGATCTCTTAAAGCCTGGCCTTAAAGATTACATAGCACCCCTTGTATCTCATTCTATTGATCAAAGCCAGTCACAGGATTTCAGGGAGGTTGGGGGGTGGGGGCAGATAGGCCCTTTCCATAGGGTAAGTGGCAAAGAATTTGTAGGCATCTTTCACTACAGCTTGGTTAAGCAGTATTTTTTGTTTACCATTTTAAAGAAATAATAATAGTGGCTATCTCATAAAGTTGTGATGATTAAATGACAATATGTGCCATGTGCCTATTATAGCACCTGGATATAGTAACTGGTATATAAGTGCTTGTTATTATTACTAGATTTAAAAGAAAATGTTGTTTCCCACTCTGGAATGTCAGCCTCTGGAGAGCAGATGCTGTGCTTCACACATCTTCATCCCTCACAACCCTTGCTTGGCCTGGCACTTTGGATATGTTAGCTTAAACCATATGAAATTGGCCAATGTTTGACCATTTTTGGCATACAAAGATGGTTATTTCATATGGTTCGACCTAACAGTAATAGTACGTGCTCAATAAATGTTTACTGAATGAATGATAAGGACTTTGTATTTATTTGAATTTTTTACTTAGGCAGTTGAGTCAGCCAATTCCATCCTGAATCTTTCTCTTGGAAGCCAGACTTATATACTGCCTTCTTAAAGTTTCCTCTTGGGTGTGTCCAATAGGCATCTCAGGCTCAATGTGTCCAAAATGTAACTCTTACCTCCAGTGCCCTCGCCTCATCCCTCTCTAACCCAGTCTTCCCCATCTCAATAAATGGCCTCACTATTAAGGTTAAAAAAAAAATGTATTTCTTGATTTTCCCTTTTTTCTCCCAGCCAGTTCACAAGCAAGCCTTGCTGGGCTTCTTTCAAGGGATATCTCCAATCTGCCACTATTACCTGCACCCTGTTCCAAAGCTCCATTGTCTCTCACCTCATTTTCCTATTGCTCCCCTGATTCCATTCTTGCCTCCCCCCCAATCTCCTAAAGTCTAGTCCATACTTAAAACCCCAAGGGATTATTTAAAAATGAAAATCGAATCATGGCCCTCCTCTCCCATGACCTGGCCCTGACCACCTCTCTGGCCTCATCTCCTACACTCTGCCTGCCATGCACTCCTCTCTTACCACACCAGCTTCTACTAGTCTCTAACCTGCCAAGCCCGTTCCCTCCGCAGGCTCGACTGCCTGAGCTCTTCCCCGAGATATTGTCATGGCTGATCCCTTGCCTTACGCAAGTCTCTGCTCAGCTCTCAGCTTCTCTGAGAGTGCCCCTCACCCCAAAGCCTCCCCAGCTAGAGAGGAAGAGGAAGGAGACTGGTGACTGGTTCATCACCTACAGGGCAGTGGCCAGCACAGGGCCTGGCACACAGTAGGCACTCAATACACAGCTAATGAACGAATTAACAAATTGCAAATGGGAGAGAGACATGGGAAGTGGAGGTAAAGGAAAAAGGAGAAATGGGGGAAGCATTTCAAAAGGTATCAGTATATGATTTCCAAAAGTCACTTTTTTTTTAACAAAGAAAACACAGAACCATAAGTCCTGTGGTGGTACAGAGTGGGGTGCTGTTAGGAATCTTGGTGGCTGAAATGGCATTTGAGATGGTCCCAAAGGGTCGGGCAGAGTTTCTGTAGCCAGGAAAGGGCAGGTAAGAGATTAGCAAGTGTGAGGGCATCCCAGGGCTTTTCTGCATGGTTGGAGCACAGTGTGCCCAGTGTTAACTGGGACAGGAAGGCATCCCAGGGTAGCAACTAGGAAGAGGCAGGCTTTGCTCTTTGGTCAGTGAGACCCTCTGAAGAATTATAAAGTAAAAAGGAAACTAGCATTCACTGAGGACCTCCTAAGCAGCAGGCACCAAGCTAGGCAATCTCACATTTGATAGTCATCTCCTTGTATTATTTTGAGAAAGAAAATGACCCAGAATCCCTTAAAATAGTGTTTGAGGGAAGCAGTGTGCAGGAGTGATTGGGAGGGAGAGGTTTGTGGAAGGCAGGCAAGAAGTGATGTGGTCCCTCCTCAGGTGGCAAAGGAAAGCAGATTGAAAGGACATTGCAAACGAAAAGGAGGCTTTTCATAGACACAATAATTTATATTAACACATCATATATACATGTGTGTATGTATACATGCACACAGACATAAACACATTTATTCTGATTATCTTTTTGATGTTTGTGGATATGTAAGTGGGTAATTTATGTTTAAGTTTAGAATATTCAAACAGTACAGAAAGCTCTAAAATTAAAAATAAAAATTTTTCTTCTTCTTTCTACTAGTTCCTCTACCACAGGTAGTGGTGGTTAACCCTTTTTTATGACTCTGTGAAGGAATGCTGATGTTGCTACGTTTAAGTGTTGTCCTCTCTAAATCTCATGTTGAAATGTAATCCCCAATGTCTGAGGTGAGGCCTCGCGGGAGGTGTTCGGGCCGTGAGGGTAGATCCTGCATGTCTTGGTGCTGTCGTTGCTACAGTGAGGTCTCGTGAAATCTGGTTGTTTAAAATGTGTGGCATCACCCTGCCTCGCTCTCTCACTCCGGCTGTCACCATGTGAAGCACCTGCTCCGACTTTGCTTTCTGCAATGAGTAAAAGCTCCCTGAAGCCTCCCTTTGAAGCTGAGCAGATGCCTGGTGCCATGCTTCCTGTACAGCTGGCAGAACTGTGAGCCAATTAAACTATTGTCTTCATAAATTACCCAGCCTCTAGTATTTCTTTATAGCAATGCAAGAACAGCCTCACACACTAGGACTTGACGATAGAGAAGCGGGTAGGGTGAGGAGGAGTGAAAGACGCCTCTGGAATTTCCATCTTGGGTGACTTGGAGAAGGCGATGCCAATATGTGAGAGTCAGTGAAACAATGGACTCTGCATTGCTCATCCTTCTTTCCCTCCACCTATGTAAAGTCACACTGACCAGGAAAAGGCCAACAACCTAATCTTGCCCCACCTCCATGCTCTGTGTATCCTGAATTGAGGTGGCTTTGAATCTACAGATGGGACAAAGACCTTGAACTGCACACACTGCCTTGGAGGCCAAGTCCAACTCTCCTGCTTTCTGGATTCCCTGTCAGGTGGCAGTAAGACAGCTGCTGGTGAACAAAAGGAGAGCAAGAAGGTGAACAACTATGCCTTATTTTACCAGGAACTTCTGCCTAAAGAACATCTATGATCATCTCTGTCGGCCTGCAAACATCCCCCAGCCCATCAGCCATAGCCTCACAAATTATATTTATACACACACACACATGCACACATGTATACACACACATTTTGTGTATAAATAGTGTTAGTCAGGGTTTTCCAGAGAAAAAGAACCAATATGGTGTGTGGGGGGTGTGTATGTGTATATAAAGGTTTACTATATAAACCTTTGGCTCATGTGATTATGGAGACTGAGACGTCTGCAGTTGGCAAGCTGGAGACCCGGGAGAGCTGATGTATAGCTCCAGGCTAAGTCCAAAGGTCTGAGAACCAGGAAAGCTGATGTTGTAAGATTCAGTATGAAAGCCAGCAGGCTTCAGACCAAGAAGAGCCAGTATTTCAGCTTGCGTCTGAATGCAGGAAAAGACCAATTTTCCCAACTCAAGCTGTCAGGCGGGAGAAATTCCCTTACTCAGGAAAGGGTCAGCCTTTTTGTCCTATTCAGACCTTTGAGGGATTAGATGAGGCCCACTCACATTAGGGAGGGCAACCTGCTTTACTCAGTCTGCCAGTCCGAATGTTCATCTCATCCAAAAACTCCCTCATGGACACACCCACAATAATGTTTGACCAAATATCTGGGCACCTCGAGGCCCTGTCAGGTTGACACATAAAATTAAATACACACATACACAGATTGTGTGTGTGTGTGTGTATATATATGTAAGTTGACATATAAAATTACATATAGTCATTGAATATATATATTCAAGTTGACACACAAAATTATATGTATACACATATATTCTCTAATGTATATTCATATACATGTGTCTTTTTTTTTCACTTGGAGTCTGGCCCATAGAGAGGAAGAGGAAGAAATCAAATATTTGATTTCTTATCAATTCAGCCTTAAACTTTAGCTCTATCTTAGGAAAATAGTCCCTTGTAAATGCTGGTGGAATAGCTTATGTTCAGCTTGATTTCAAACCTGTATCTTTAAGTTTTGTTTTATTGAGGAATTTATCCTCATCAGGGATCTGAGCACTTTGAATGATATTTGCTCAGTTAAGTGTTGTCTTTCAATCCCTGATAGCTGTAAGAGATGCTCAGGAGAACTGGAGTCCTTGGGAAGGAGATGAGGGTGGTCTCTTTGTACAGCATTAGCAATTGCTCCACTTTGCTGTCATGATCCCTTCTGTCCAGAGGGACAGCTCAGGGGTGTGGGCAGCATCATTCATTTGACATATATTTATGGAGCACACACTATGTGCCAAACATTGTTCTAGGCACTAATGGCATAGAAATGAACAAAACAGGGTCTCTGCCTTCATGAAGCTTGTATTCTAACCAGGATAGAAGTGGGGAGATAAACAATAGCCACATAAACTAATAAACATGTACGTTTCAAGTAGCAATAGACATTTTATAGAGAAGTGAGGGACTGTGTAGAGAATAGAAAACAATGGCAGGGTGAGGGGAAGCTGATTTTGATAGGATAATCAGGCAGATTGCTCTCTGTCTCATAAAAAGACAACTGAAGGAAATGGCCAAGAAAGCCATGAACTCACCCAGGGTAAGAGATTGCCTGGCAGAAGAAACAGCAAGTGCAAAGGCCCTGAGGCAGGGAATGCAGGGCATGTCCAAGGATCATCAAGGAGGCCCATGTGACTACAGTGAAGAAGCGAGATCAGAGAAGTGATGGAGGGTCAGATGTGTAGAACCTTGTTAGCCATGGTTACAAACTAGGATTCTACTCTGAGTAAGATGGGAAGGCACTGGAGAGTTTTAAGCATAGCCTAGTCATAATATGATTTGTGTTTTAAAAGGATTGCTATGTTGAGGGTAGACTGTATGGTGACAAGAGTAAAAGCAGGAAGACCAGGTAGACAGGAGGCTATTGCAATGATCCCGGTAGATAGGATGGAGGTTTGGAGTGGGAGTAGCAGTGGAAGGGGTGGGAAATCAGTGGAGTTCTGGTGAACCAGTTCTCTGGAAAAGATATTACAAATAAAAATAAAAGCCCTGATTTGTAGCACCTGCCAATTTCTATGGGGTAAATAGTCCCACCACAGCAGACTTTGAGTACTTTTAGTTTAACAGCTAGATTGCAAGTTTCATGAATATTTAACAATCAGTGCTCAGCACATCACTGTAGGAAGTGGTTGGGTGAGGACATATTTGGATAGTAGAGAGCACAGAATTGTTAATGGATTCCATATGGATTGTGAAAGAAAGGAAGGAGTCCAGGTTGGCTCCAGGATTTTTGGTTTAAGCAGATGGAAGGATCAAGCTCTCTTGATGGCGATGGAGAAGAATACAAGACAATCAGGTTTGAGTAGGAGCACCAGGAGTTCTGTTTTGGACATGCTATGTTTGAGATGCCAGTTACATATCCAAGTGGAGATATCTGGCAGACACAGTTGAGGGGAGAAGTCTGGGTATCATATGAAGGGAAGTATATTATCTCTTCCCAAAAGGGCTCCCCTTGCCTGGTTTCAGCAGACTGGATTTATTTCCGCATTGTCTACTGCCACAGGAAAACTTTTGGGAGTTTTGGCTTCCAGCTAGGACTGGGGTTTCTGGAGTGAACCACCCAGGAGAAGACAACAAATGCAGTAAATGCCTCAGTGCAGGGAGTGCCCAGCCAGGGCTATATGCTATATAAATAAGACTCAGGCTCTGCCATCAAGAAGTTAGTGTGCATGTGAGGAGACAAAAGAGAAGAATACAGATATTCTGTAAAAAGGTCTAGGTTTTGCTGCAACTGCTCAAATCCACCCTCTGGGCCTGGGTCTTATTTACACAGCATCTAGCCCTGGCTGGGCACTCACCGAACTGAGGCATTTACTGAATTTGCTGTCTTTCCCAGGTGGTTCACTATAGAAACAACATCTTTAGCTGCCAAAACTCCCAATACTTCCCCTGTGCAGGTAGACACTGTGGAAAGAAATCCACTCTCAATTCTTTGTACTATTAGAGGGCAATGAGAGAGGGAAGATGATGCAGTCAACTGGACTCAAACTAAGCCGCAAAGGAGGCATCTGCTCAGTGGAAATGAAGAGACAGAGGACATCTCAGCCTGTTGGGTCTGCAGAAGCAAAAAACACGAGGGCTACTGGGGAATATGCATGCTCAGGGATTATGATTATGATAATGATCATAAAAACAACATTTATTGAGCATTTAAAATGTCCCAGGCATGTGAATGTCTAAATGCTTTACACCTTTTAAGTCATTTAATCTTCATAATAACCCTAAAAGATAGATATTGTTTTTCTGTTTTACAGATGAGAAAACCAAGGTACTATGGTACCACAGTGAGTAAGTAATGGGGAGAGAATTCTAACCTAGGCAGCTGGACTCCATGGTCCTCACTCTTGGCCGGCAGGTGAAATGGAAACTAGAGGTGGACCTGTCTGGGACACCAAGTTTGACTGTGCTCCACTGGGCAAGGGTTGGGGATGCAGGGAGTGGAAGAGGCTGCCCAGGGCCCCCAGAGAGTTCCCTCAAGGAGTTCCATCTTCCTGATTCTTCTAAGACAAATGAGGACACACACTGGCCATATGCTCCCTGACAGTGAGAAGGCTGCCCACACCAGTGATACAGGGTCCATTTTATGACTTTGAGCCTCTGAATAGTCATTTTTAATAACCACACATTTTTTAAAAGAAGAAATGAATTGCTCAGCTTTATTCTCCGTTTTTGGATAACATACAGAAGCCACTTAGAGTGTAATATTAACACTGTACATCAATGTCGTCCCGCTCTAAGTGGCGCATGTCACATCTCAGCCATCTGCAAGCTCTAATGTTAGATGAGCAGGGTTTCTCCTGACAGCAGAAGCTGAAAAATTCAATGAGAAATCCTTTTACTTTCAACTCAGCACTGCTGCAGGACGATGAGTCTCAAGGCCATCTATTTGTAGAAATATCAGAGATCTGTTCCGACCCCTGTCACCCTATGTGGCAACAAACACTAGTCCGGCAACTTTCCAAAGACCTGTTAGGTGTCTCTGCTAATCTCCTGGACATGCCAATGCCCTCAAAATTCCCATCTTTAAAAAACAAAGGAGTGGTTCCAGGGACCTTAAGGCAAACTGATGCCTCAAGCCAAGCAGCCATATTGCCCTGACCATGCCAAGCACTGGTTGTTGTTACTCTTTCTTCTCCTTTGCTCCTCTCCTTACCTCCCCCTGTTCCTCTGTTTTCTCCATGCCTGCATCTCAGGCCCACCTCCCCTGTATGTCTAGCTCTTTCCTTGTGGCAACTCACTTCCCACTCTCCCCTCACTTTTCTTTCTGTCTCAGGCACTGCTCTTCCTGGCCTGGAACCATTTCTAATCTCTTCTGTTATTAATCTTTCCTTGAGTTGTAATTTACATGCAGTAAACTACACAAATCTCAGTGGACAGCTCCATGTATTTTGATATGTACACACCCATGTAACCACCCCCAGATCAAATACAGCACACCTCCAGCACCTCAGAAGGCTCTCTTGGGCCCCTTTCCTCTCTGAATGGGTCATCACTGTCCCGATTTTTTACCTTTCCTTGAATTTTATCTAGATGGTATTACGCATGAGATCATTATTAGTTCCCTGGCCACGGCATTTCTGAAAGAAGGAAACTTTCAGGAGAGAGGCCAGATAGGTGTCTGACTTACCCTGCCTGGTCCCCTTTCCTGAAGGCCCTCAGTGCAGAGATATTTTGTGCCTGGGGTTGCCCTGGCTCACACTGTCATGGCTCCTGCAGTGTCTCTGGAAGGATGAGTGGCATTCCTGAGCCTCCAGACGCCCATCCTTGGTCCTCCATAGGCTGGGGCCTGCTCCAAGGAAGCTTCTGTTACATCCTTGGCAAAGCTCTCACTGATCCCTGCTCACTGGACACCTCAGCTTCCCTTCTATGTGACCATACATGTTAGATATGAAAAATAATCCAAAAGATCTTCCTGTTTATTATTTAAAATCAGGAATTTAAGACCTATAGAATGGCTCAGCTGGGACTAGCATTCAGGTCTATTGACTCTATCCTGAGCTCTTTCTACCACAACATTCCACCTCTGTGGCCTTGTCACCTTGTTTTTTAGGCAGTTCTGCTTACGCCCCATCCCCTCCTTGGACCTTTCTGCTGATCTCCAGAGTACATTTCCCACTGGGGCCAGCATAGCTGTTGTAGGCCCTACCCTGCGGTAGACAAATATTCCTAGCCAAACATTTACTTCCCCTTCCCATCACTGAAACCTGGAATTCCTTTCACTGAGATCATGCTCTTTACCCCATAGTGAGAGAGCAGGCTCAGATGCAGGCAACCCTGGAAAAGGAAACACAGGAACTTTAAACTATTTGCAAATGATGGTCTTTGATTCGTTTTTTCCCCAGTAAAAAATTGTAAGGCTTACTAGTTGTTGACACCAAATCTCTACTTGGTGTAGGTTTGAACAGGGGAAGTAGAGGTAAACATCGGGAAAGGGAGAAGATCCATAGCAGCATCCACTGAGAGCCCCTCCAAACTCCACGATTCTGCCCCATGGGCCCTCTTCCTCCATCTCCTGCAGATCCAGATGGGCAGTGCTATTGTCCTAGAGACCTGTAGACACACTGTGGCAGTCAGGTATCGGCGGACTGGGGGAGAGAGCACAGAGCTGCCTTGCACTTGGTACTCTCTCCTCCCCTCTGTCCTCTGGAATCTCCTACCCCAAGGGAGGAAGATGATCTCAGCCACCCAGGAGCTTCTGTCTAAGAGGGAGTGAGGTCCCTCACACAAGACTGAGTAACTTCAGGCCATGTAGACCTGAGAGTTTTACACACAGGTGCACACAGCCGAGATCAGCAGCTCGAAGTGCTCAGGTTAATTAGCCCACATGTGCCCAAGGATGTACAGGAGCCACAGGATAGGAAAGGCCTGAAGGGGAGATTTCATCTTGCCCTCATTGATACTCAAGTCAGGGGCCAGGCTGGCAACTTGGAGGCTAATCCAGCGCCTCCTCTCACAGACAGAGCAACCAGGGCGACAACTCCATCTTCGGTCCTGGTGTGGCAGGGTGGGATGAGATCAGGTGTGACTCCACTCCCCTGGTCTCTGCAGTGGCCTGTCTATCCCCATCCCACCCTCCCTTCTCCTTCCAGCTCTTCCTGCCAGAAACCCTGGCAGGGGCTCTGCCTACTCCATCGTGCACTCAAACACTTCATGCAGACACCTGCAGGGTCACCACTTGTCCCCACTAACTCTTGAGACAAACTCAGTGGGAACACAGGGTGAAATGCTCAAAGTGCCTGTTGTTACCCCAGACCTTATGGCAAAAAAAGTGGTGGAACTGAGACTCAACTCTCCATTTCTGATTCTAGTCCAAGGATGCGGCAGTGGGGGTCTTAGAGAGCCATCAAGAGTGGGTGAGGGGCACTTTGAATCTAGAGTTTTGGAGGCCCTTCAAATGCCCTCCTTTGAGGAAGAATGAGTTTAGTTCCTCCAGGCCAAGAACCCAGCTAAGTACATTGTTTTCTCATTGGCTCCCTTTGGCCTCTCTGAGTTGAATATCCTAGCAGGTTGTGAGAGGCTTGTGTGGAAATCTATGTAGTGGGAGAGGGCTGTGAGGAGAGGGGTTTGAGGGACAGTGACAGCAACCTAGAGAGGTGAAGTTGCTGCTGTAGGGAGAATAAATTTGGGGAATGAGTACAGAGATGGTAAAAGGGATGTCTGTGAAGTTTTGGCATTTGATGTGCAAGTTAATCTCTGTCTCCCCATTCAACCTTCAGGGGAAAAAGACAGTGCTCATTGATGTTTGGGATTTGTGAATGTGGGGTGTGTGTGGCTGTGTGTGGTTGTAATGCAACTCTTACTGAGTCAGGCTGCATGTGGGGGTTACCCAGGAGCTTCCATCTGATATGGATATTGGGCTACGGGTAAGCAGCGTGGCCCGGGCAGGTCCAGGGACATGAAAGTTGCCATGTGAGCCTGACAGCATAGCCTGACTTCTGCCACAGTCCTGCCCCAGGCTCAGCCTCCTCTCTCATCCTATCCAGGCTGCTGAGAAGTCACCTGCCTGTGATCTCACCCCTTGGGACATCATCTGACACACTCCTCTGGAGGTTCCAAGGTGAGGTGGGGCCTGGAGAGTAACCAGAGAGATGTTCAGAGGCACTTGCCAGTACAGATTTAAAGAGAGAGGCCAGGCGTGCCACAGAGATGAGAAAGGAGGAAGGTGGCTGGGAGCTTCTGCACCAAGCTTGTCTGATTTCTCATCAGCTTTGAAGGGGGTGGGAAGAAAAGAGGATTTTCTCCTCCCTCCTTTGCTCAATAAGCACTGGAACTACTCAGAGCTTGGGTATAATCCTTATTGCCTCCATATGCCGGGGGAGAGAGAGAGAGAAAGGAGAATTTCCTGGAGCTGAGGCCCTAACTCTTCCCTCGGAGCTGAGGGCCTGGGGCTTATCCCTCCCTGCTGATCTTCCTCTAAGCCACGGATAACACACTGCAGGACTCTGAGTTAGAGAAAGAAGCAGGAGTCAGACCCAACACCAGGCCTGAGGGGCAGCAAGTTGGAGGGAAGCCAGGTCCTGTTTGTCTTCTGTACCTTGTCCAGAGGCCAGAGATGAGGCTAGTGGAGACGGGGACTTGAAGGAAAGCCCTGGAGCCAAGAGATTCTGACGATTACTGAAAAAGGAAACCAGGGTTTTAATTATCCCCCCAAATTGGGGGTTTCTTCGTACTTTTACATCTATTCCTGGCTCCAGAATTTTTTTAAAAAAAAAATTTGACAAAATGCAGAAGTAAGCAAAAGTTCTGTAGAAACTGGGAGGACCTCTAACACTGGGTGAAGAGAGCTCCTTGCTCAAGGTCACGGCCTTCTGAGAGTGGCCCCATCAAATGACTGAAGGAGACAGGGTGTAAAAGCCCAGTCATTTCAAGCCAACATAGGACGTTTTATCTCGAGTTTCCTGTGGGGTCCGCCAAGCCTGCCATCAGTGCAGGCACGGGAAGACTGACCTTCCCGTGCCTATTCCTGCGTCCTCCCCCTCCCTTCCCCGGATGTTAATTCTAGGGTCCTCTTCAACAGACAACCTACCAGCTAAACTCCAGCTCAGAACTGGCTTCCCAGAGAGCCTAACTGGCCACATCACATACTCAGAATTTCTATAAGTGCAAGGAAGGAAATTAAACAAGGCTCTGTGATAGAGAGGGAAAAGAATAGGGATGGGGATCTTCTCTAGGTAGAATAGCTATGACATTTGGGTTGATCCCAGAGAAGGAACTGGTCCTGTGAAGAACTAGAGCAAAAATTTTCCAGGCAGAGAAAACAGTGAAGAGACTCCAGGATATAAAAGGAACACAGAGAGTATTCCTCTCTATGTGAATGGAGAGGCAGCTGCATCAGAGAAGGCTCTACAGTGGAGAGGAACTTTGAGTAGAGGCTTGGAGATGCATTGGTTGTTTCCAGGCATAAGAGTGGGAGTTGGGGAGAGGATAATCCAAGCCCAAGAGGACAGCAGAGACAAAGACTTGGAGGTGAGAAAGGAATCCACTGTGGCTGGAAGGTGAGGTTCATCTGTGGGAATGCAAGGAAATGGAGGTGGAAAAATAAGCTGGAGTCAGAATTCATAGCTACTCTCTGTTGGTGTATGTGCATGTGTGTGCACACATGTTAAATGCTCTGAGAAGAAAATAAAGAGCAGCATTGAGAGAAGATTGCATGCCACACCATTTGGAGGATCCAGCAGGAGCCAACAAATACTAGATGAGGACAATGGCATGGGGCATAGAAAGGAAACCAGCCAGGCGCGGTGGCTCAAGCCTGTAATCCCAGCACTTTGGGAGGCCGAGACGGGCGGATCACGAGGTCAGGAGGAATGAGACCATCCACAGCTAACAGTGAGAAACTTAAATCTCTAAAAATACAAAAACTAGCAGGAGTGAAGCGAGGCATATAATCTTCAGCTACTCGGGAGGCTGAGGGCAGGAATGGCATAAACCGGGGTGGGCTTGCAGTGAGGCGAGATCCGGCCCACTGCAAAAACTCCAGCCTGGGCGACAGGGCAGAGACTCCCGTCTCAAAAAAAAAGAGGAAACCAGCCGGAAACATAATATTTTACAGAACTCAAAACACAAGGTGGCTGACTGGGGCAGGGGGAGATGTAGAAAATGAGCATGGGTTTTTCTGGCTTGGGTAACAGAGGTTTGGGTTTTTCTGGTTTGGTTGCCTGATGATGCCAAGGTAGGAGACATACCTAGGGAGCAGATTTGTATGGTAGAAGGAAGGAAGAGATGAGTTTTTGTCATGGGAACACATTCATGTGGTGTCGGTTAGAGGGGGATTCTGCACAGAAGGGAGGGCCAGAGATAAAGACCTGATGCTTCTTCATTCATTAGGGATCCTTGAGGCCATGAAGGGAGGTGCAGCACGAGCTGAAAAGGGAGAAGATTACACAGACCTAGGGCAAGAACAAGAGGCACTAGCAAGAAGCATTGATGAAGGGCTGTCGGGAGTTAGGCGAGGGAAGCCGGGGGAGAAAAGCAGAAGAGGGAGGCATGAAGAGTCACACTCAGCAGCTACAGAGAGGGAGGCAGAGGAGAAACAGGAAAGAAGCCACCCTGGGGGCAGCAAATAAGAAGTATTGGTGACCTTGACTTGAGTAGCTACAAGACAGTATGCTCAGGAAAGGAGAGGCAGAGCCAGATGGTAAATGATTGAGGGTTAAACAAAAGGTAAAAAGTAAAAGTGATGAGATAAATTACTCTTTGACTAACATTCATTGAGTAGTTCTTATGTGTTAGGCTCCTTTTACCCAGATAAATTAATCCACTTAACCCTCCCAGTGAGTCTGCAAATGGGTGGTATTTTCATCATCACCATTTTTCCAGCTGAGGAAACAAGTTCAGAGAGGTTAGGAAACTTGTCACTAATTACATTGTAGAGCTGAGCCCCAAATCCTGTTTGCTGACTGTCAATCTTGTGCTCTTTCCACCCTCCCATGCTTCCCTCCCTTTTAAAACAAAAGGAGAGGAAGAAGATGAGTTGGTGGTTCAGGAGGGAAGCAGGGTCAAAGGATGGTGCTTTGATGTTTAGGATTGAAATGTTTAACATGTTCATAGACTTTTGGAAGGAAGCCAGAGGACTGGTGATAAGAGAGAAGGGAACTATTCCCAATGGATCCAAAGGCATGAGGGAATGGAATCAAGTGTGGAAGAGGGCCAGTGCCCATCCTTCTCTGATAGGTGGACAGGGAGAATGAGTGAGTTAGTGAGTGGACAAATATTCTTTGAGACCAAAGGATTGAAGCTGGGGTACGTTTGAATTTGATAGTCTCAGCCTCATTGGTGAAGTGGAGGTGAGGTCATTTGCTGAGACTGAGGAAGCAGATGTGACTTTTTGGAACAGAAAACTTAAGCTATCTAGAGTAGCTTAAGTACAAGTGGGGATTTATTGGGAGGCAAACAATTTCCATCTCTATTTCTCTTAGAGCACCTGCCTCTCTATAGCTTTCTCTGGTTCTCTGCAGTTGTTTAGCTCCAGGATCCAACATGAACTAATTGCACCCTCTGTGGTGCTAAATTTTCTAAATTTCAGGAGATAGAATCTCATTGGTTCTCGGCTTGAGACAGGCAACACCTTTGGTCTGATCAGATACGGTCAGGTTTGGGGGTGTCCTAAATCCAAGAAGAATGCTGGGCTCAAGGCAGTGGAGGGTGTAAGTGGCAATAAAGGCCACGAGCAAGAGTAGAAGGAGTGTTGAAAAGAATGTCAAGTTCTAAAGCTGCCACAACGCTAAGTGTCAGAGTACCGCCAAGCAGCCCAGAGTCAGCTGCAGTTGGAAAACTTTAATTCATAAGGGAGCTTGTCAGCATGGATGTGAGATTTTTTCCTAGAAACTTCAAAGAACTGTGAGCAGAAGTGAAAAAATCTGGACCCTTCCACTGTCCCATGATTAGAGGAGATTAGGGAGGTGATGAGCAGAAAGATGAGGGCAAGGAAATTGGTGTTGGTGACAGAGTAGCTGGAAGAGCCAATCTATCTGGGCTGAATAGGAAATGCTCAGAGATGGGTGGCTGGAGAAATAGGGAGTGGTCAGTGTCTGACATCAAGGGGAGGGTGAAGAACAAATCTGGGGGAGACAGGGAGAAGAAAAGAAGCCAACTGGGGTTTGCTTTCCATAAGGATCACTAAGGAATTTTCAGCCAGTCTTCACTCTCCATAGTGACCCTTCACGCTAGACATGAGGCCAATTTGCTGGGCTTTCCCTCCTTCGTTTGAGAAGCATAATTGACATACAACTTGGACGTAGGCTTCCTCCAGGCCCTGATAGCTGTGTAACACCAGGAGAGAGAAACAAGATCATTATCATTTTGTAACATCCTCAGAAGTGCAGAGATAATCCATCACCCAGAGATATACCATCTCTTCTGCCTTCATTGCATCAAGAATAGTTTTGCACATTTTCTCGTTTAATGTCCCTACTGCCTTGGAGAAGACAATCTTCAAGACAAGGGTCCTGGCTTTCTCCACCTGGCTGACATTGACTTCCCAATTCTGTCCCTCAGAGCATGTGAGGCTAGTGAATAGAAAGTATCCCCTCTTGAGGGAAAGCCTCTTAAAGCACAGTGAAGGGAGAGGCCTGAATTGGGCTCCTCTGTCATTCCTTTCTCTTCTTTGAGAAGCCAGCCTTACCTTCAGCAGAAGTAGGACTTGGGAATTGACAGGACAGACAGGCATGACTAGTGCTGGAACCCCATAATCCAGAGATTTTGGAGACAGAAAAGGGTCTGGATTCTCCCCTAGTAGATTCTAAGTTCCCTGAGGGCAGGGTCTATGTCTGACACATTCACCTCTATATCCTTAGCAGCCGGCTGGCACCTTTCCAGAGCAGTAGTTAATATGATCATTGAAGAAATGAATGCAGCATGGCACCTTGAGTTATGAGGCAGTTCAGACAGATCTGTCTGGAAGCAGGTAAAGAGACTGAAGGGCCTGTAATCTCCCCCACTTGGTCTGTAATTGAATCCATGAAAATGGTGAGAGCTCTTTTGTCGAGACCTGGATCCCTCCTCCTACCCTAGCAGAAAGGAAGCCTGGCACCACTTAAATCAGGTAATGGCACTGAGGAGGAAGCCCTATCAAGGCAGGATGGGGCCTCTTCCTCCTGACTTTCAGCCTGGGGAATTATTCCATAATTAAGGGGAAAAATGATGAATGCAGAGACAGGGAAGTCCTCATACTTTATCCTTATTGCCATTGAATTAACAGCGTAACACATTACGTTTTATTATAACTTCATAATAATTACAGTTATTACTGAACTCATGTATATGGAAAAGGCAGAAATCTCATCACTGTATTAATTCTGGAAGCCCTTCAAAGGGATTTATTGACCAATAAGTGAATTCCAACCACTTGGCATGAAACAGAAGCCTTTCCCCAACACAGGACTCTATTAGCTATTATGAAACACAAATAGCTCACTTCACATGAAACCATACTGCTTCTTCTTGTCTCCTCCTCCAGGAAGTCTGCCCTGATTTAAAGGGTTTATTCTCCTAGTGTGTATCAAGTGTCACAAATGTCAGTCCAAATGTTGAGATAAATCTTTTCCATTTGCACAGAGCTTTGTAATTTTCCAAGCATAATTGCAAACATGACCTTTCTGTTTGAAAGGTCGAACAGAAAACTATTTTGAAAACAGATATATATGGGCATCAGGGGCATCAAGAGACTTTGCCCTTGGTGTACGTGTGTGTGAGTGTGTGTGTGTGTGTGTGTGTGTGTGTGTGTGTTTTGGGGGAGGGTGACAAATGTAATGTAAATGGCCAGACCCTTTTAAAGAAATGACAAGTGCTTGGCAATGATCACATGCAGTCAAGGGAAGCCTGCCTGTGGGTACCTGCTGGTCAGGGCTCTAGAAATGAGAGGCAAAGGAGGGGCAGAGGTCAAGGCAGGGGGAACTTCTAATGTTTAGCTCAAACGAAAGAGGACTTTGGAGAATTGAGATAACGATCAACTCTGGACTTGTAATAATTGAGATAGCCATCAACTCTGTGCCAAGGGAGACGGGTGGAGGGTGACAGACAGAGCTGGGATCTAGGGGGAATAAATCAGTGGCAGGTTTAGTTTATGCCAAGGCACAACTTTCAGGTGGGAAGACCAGTCCAGCTGCCAATAGGTCAGCCTCAATGGTGTTGGGCTTCTTCAAGTTTGGGAGACTGGTTAATTGGTTTATTCAACTGGTACTCACCTCGTCATTCTATGAAGGTAGTATGGACAACACCGCCCTTGGAGAACTCACAGGCAAGTTGGGACTCTGGACAATAAAAAATTAAATGTACCATTACAAGTTGTGAAATGGTCTATAGAAGAAGAAGAAAAGGAGAGCATGAGAATAAAGGGAGGAAAGATGGAAGGAAAGAGGAAAGAGAAAAAGAGAGTCTGGTGTAGATTAAGGAGGTAGGGGTAAATGACTGGCATTTCTGTTTTATCAGTCTCCTCACTTGACCTCTAACTCCATCCATGAAAATGGTAGGAGCTTCTTTGCTGAGGCCTGCCCCCCTCCTCCTACCGTAGCAGAATGGAAACCTGGTGCCACTTAAACCAGGTAATGGCACTGAGGAGGAAGCCCTATCAAGCCCCATCACTTTATGGTAAGTGCCTGTTATACTGGGTCTGTTCAGATAGTTCATGCTGTCCTCAGGAACTGAACAGAGGTGTTATTTCCCCCTGTTCTTATGGATGAAGAAACCAAGATTCAGTGAGGTTAGGTGGGTTATGCAAAGTCATTAAGTCAATACACATTTTTGAATTCCCACTTCATAAGTGACCACGCTGGGAACGGAGCCCATTCTGGTAAATGGAAGCAGGTGGAGATGGTGCAGGAGGACTATGGAGGACAGTTCTCTGCTGGGTAGAGTTCAGGCCACACGGCCATTGAAGTTCCATCTGCCCTGAGATCATGCATATCCTCCTATGTGTATACCTGAGTCAGCACCACAGGTCCCAGATGCGGGATCCCAATGGGGAGAGAATTTTAAGGTAAAGAACACCCATCACTTTTCCAAAGCATGGATTCCCTCTGCAACACCTTTTCTGGGGCAGTCGTGCGGCCTGTGTATGAGCATCTTCAGTGATGGGGTTCACTATCTCATGGGAGCTTACCTTAACTGGCCAGCTCTCACAGCAGGGAATGTCCTTCCTTATATCAGACCCGACTCTGTCTCCTCTTGGAACACACCCACCTGCTGGGGCACTCTTCCGCATGGGCTCCCTTTCCGTAGGGCTTTAAATCCAAAGCCTTCTGGATTTAAAAGAATGCCTGGACTTTCTTGGTATAATTTCAAGCCTACTAAGTCCCTTTCTGGTTTACTATTCTGCTACTTAAAGGTAGAGTAAGAGAGAAACCCATTACCTCACCCCATGTAGGCTTCTACTATTCTGCAGAAAGGGAGCATGGAGCTGTGTCCTCTCTTCAGAGCCCAGTGGACCAGATAGTCCTAGCACCAAGCATCTCCCCCAGGAATGTCTGGTTCCCCACAAAAACTGTTTCCATTGGTACCATATCCACTGTGGCTGCTGGGATTCATGGTTCTGCTTGGAAGAACCTTCCTATCTCAGTCTTTTCATCACTGGGCTCTAAGAAATTAGCAGACAACTGCTGCAAGGATTCTAGAGCTATCCCAGGACTATGCATAGATAAGGCTGAAAGTTCATGTCTGTGTTGCAAGGCCAGAGTGCCATTCGTGCATTGGGAGGTGCTCAGATGTGATGACCTCCAGGCTTCTTACAGTTCTAGAAGTCTGCGGATCATTCCCCTAAAGCACTGGGAAACAACCAGAGTGCCTGGCCCCAGGACAGAGACCTAGATCTCATTCTGCCCGTCTGCAAAACCTTAATCAAATGGCACCAACTTTTATGAAAGAGCCGGTCATTGTAATGGCAGTAGATGTTCCTAAAAGCTCTTGCCACCTGGGTACTAGTGATGTTTTTGATAGGGGCTTTGTTGTTGTGATAGTTAATTTTATGTGTGGACTTGACTGGGCTATGGGGTGCCCAGGTATTTGGTTAAACATTGTTCTGGGTATGTCTGTGAGGGTATTCCTGGATGAGATTAACCTTTGAATAGGTAGATTGCTCTCTTCAATGTGGGTGGGCCTCATTTGATCCACTGAAGGTCTGCATAAAATAAAAAGGAGGAGTAAAGGAAAATTCCTTTTTGACTGTTTTAGAGCTGGGGCATTGTTCTTCTTTGGCGCTTAGACTGGAACTTATGCCATCCACTCTCCTGGTACTCCAGCCTTTGGACTTGGACCAGAACTATACCACCAACTCTCCTGGGTGTCCAGTCTGCAGATGGCAGATTGTGGGATTTCTTAGCCTGCATAATCATGTGAGCCAATTCCTGATAGTAAATCTCTTTCTATTTATTAAACAGAACTCTGTTGGTTCTGTTTCTCTGGGCACCCTGACTAATGCAGTTGTGCTGGTGGTAGAATAAGGGTGTTTGGAAATGAGGAAGAGGTGACAGTAGTAATAATTACTAACTGTCCGTAACATGTGTGCCAAGCACCTGACTAAACATTTCGCAGAAATTACTTTATTTACAGAGAGCCCAAGCAAGGTCTTCAGCATACTGGTGTTGTTTGTTTCTTATTCTGGATGCTGGTCGGAGAAGTGTGTCCATTTTATGAAAATTCATTCAACTGAATACTGGAGATGAGACATTTCTCTATATATTATGTCAACAACAACAAAAAATTTTGAAAAAATGATGTAACCCTCACAACCATTTACAATGCAGGTGCTGCAATCCTTATTTTGCACATGATGACACTGAGGCACAGAAAGGTTGAGGAACTTGTCCAAAGCCACACAGCTAGGAATGGCAGTACTAGGCCTGCAATTGAGATCTATCTGGCTTCAGAGCTGGTGCTGTCTCCATATCCCACACTGCTCCCCCAGACTGAGATAAAGGAAGGGTGATTCCTCAGGCACCCTCTCACCCTCAACTCCCCCATGCCACACTTTAACACTGCACGTACACACAGTCAATCCTAAACCAGAGGGCCAGGCTAGAGAGAGTGGCAGAGGGAGGGCTGGGTGGGTGGCTACCAAGACCAGTAAGAACAACCCTATTCTCAAAGAAGCTTCCAGTCTGATGGGGAGGCAGGCATGGCACAATAACATACGACTGTGCTTGCAGGGCATGGGGACAGTGCCAAGCATCAGCTAGGCATGAAATCCATCAGCCTCTGAGTTTGGGGTACCTGAAGAAGAACTGCTTTCAAAGCTCTCTGGTGGAGGGAGGCCAGATCTGGGGTCAGTCTCTTAACTCCTTTCTTCTCAGCGCTGCTGCTGAGGTGGCCAATGGGCTCTGGATCCCTGATGGCATCGCAGGGTGGTATGACTGGATTAATTAGGTTTTATTAATAGCCAAGCACTTCATGAATTATAATTAAGCAGATGTGCATCTGGTGGCACTGGTGGCTGAGGGTGGGAAGCAGTGGTTCCGGGAGGCTCTGAAGCACCTTTAAGTATGAATACTGTGGCATGGGATATAGCAAGAACCCAGCACAGGTGCCTTGTTAAACAGCCTGCCCAAGTGCTGTGGTGTCTGAGACCTTGATTTATTCAATAAACATGACTTGACCCTGCTAGGTATTGGGTGAGCACCAATACTTTCTTGGTGAGACACATTGTGGGTGTGGGGCCAAAGGGTAGAACTGGGAAGTGTTCAGCTCTCAAAAAGCAAGGAGGTGATAAGGGTGCAGTAGGAGTAGGGATACAAGCCTGGGGGAGCACTTACATGTGAGGACTGCTTCTTGAAGTAATGAATCTCACCCTGCCCCAACTCTCTCTCTCTCTCTCATTATTTGGACTTTGGATGTCTTGGGGTCAGGGCAGCCTGATCTCTGGGGACTAAAACAGCTGAGCAAGAGGTCTTTTGTACCAAGGGGCTATAAGGGCTACACTGGCAGGCAGCCAAGGAGGCAAGAGCAGACACAACTGGAGCAGGGCTAGAGCCCCGCACACAGCGCAGCCCAGGAGATGGAGAAGGCAGGTCGCTCGACAGAGAGAGGGGCCTGGAACCGAGTGTTTAGACAGGAGAAGGCATATTTAGCTTGTGGAAAAACAGAGTGCAGAATGATAAAGTGGACGATGGAAAAAGAGGTCTGAACAATGAAATCTTCTGCTATTGCTTTCAGCCCTGACAGCATGACAAATGCAGAGGATAAATTTTCATCTGGTCTTTTCTAAACCCATCCTGATTTTCCATTTGGCCACAGAGAAATATCCCAGAATCACTTTTTGCCTTTTGGAATTTTAGGATGTGTTAAATTTACCTCCATTCTGCCTCACAAATCCATTCTTCTGTGTACTCTGCAACACAGCCTGCAAAATGAGGCTGATTATGGAATGCTCTAGGCTCTGCCATCCTGGGCCTTGTTAATGCTACCCCTTCATCTTGAAATGCCCTTTCACCTTTCCACTGATTCAACCTGCTTCACCTACTAAAATACACTTCAGGTCCCTTGGAAAAGCTGTCTTCAAAACCACCAGTCAGACTGAGCTACAGAGTTTCCTCTACTTTCCTGGGCTGTAAAGGGAAAAGCCCAGAGTCAGAGGCCTGGATTCAAGTCCCACCTCGAGTCTCCTTGGGCAGCAAGTCACATAATGGCTCTCAACCGTGGTTTTCTTATCTATAAAATGGGCAAGATGATAGCACCTTCCTCACAGGGTTGTGAAGATTAAATGAGATGAGGCTTGTGAAATGCTTTATAAATGGTAAAGTACATGTGCACATAAGAGCCTACATAGCACTCTGTGCTTTGTGTTAGTCGATTACTTGACTGTCTCTTCGATTGGTGCTCATTACTTGTTAGTTAAATGGATAACTTTAACGAAGCAGAAGATTAAGACGAATGCTTTTTTTTTTTTTTTTTTTTGAGAGACAGTCTTGCTGTGTTGCCCAGGCTGGAGTGCAGTGGCATGATCATGACTCACAGAGGCCTCGATCTCCCAGGATCAAGCGTATCTCCCACCTCAGCCTCCCGGTACTACAGGTGCATGCCACCACACCCAGCTAACTCATTTATTTATTGTTTTATAGAGACAGGGTCTCACTAGGTTTCCTAGGCTGGTCTTAGATTCCTGGGCTCAAGCAAGTCTCCCTGCTTGGCCTCCCAAAGTGCTGGGATTACAGGTCTAAGGCTCTGTGCCTGGCCATGAATGCTTCAAGTTAGCTGGCTGTGCCTGTGGTTTGTTTCCACAGGATCTTGGGGGCCTATGTATCGGCCAAGTAGTCAACCCAGGCAGAGAGAGAGTCCCATGAAATATTTGGGGTGGCAGGAAGTGTGTGCCAAACTCAAAGGTCTGTGTGTGTTAATTAGTATAATTAATGATGGCACCAACTGGCTCATTATCTGAGGGAATTAATGGGGATCATTTGTCTCCCTAGAGCAGCCATTCTGTGTGCTGGGAGCTGTCAGGGAGATGGGGAGATACCACATGTTCTCTGCCCCAGGGATGGATTCCTGAGCTTCTGTCTAGATCTGCCTGCTCTCCAGAAGTTTTCCCCTGGTTTCTCCCTTCGGCATTCCCCTCCCCAGGGCTTTTGCCACCATTCTGAAGCCCAGCTTCACTTTATATCAAACTAAACTATTGATATGTAAGCCTAAATGTATACAGGGATTTAAAAAAATAACAGCTGTGGGATTCCTCTCTTTCCCCTAATCTTTTCTCCCTCCCCAGCCATGACCAGGTCACACTGGCCTCATCTTCAGTGTGGGCCCATCACATCCATACAGCATTCTGGGAGCTCTTAGAGACCCATCTTAAGAGGAGCTGGTCTCTTGCCACTAAGGCCGATTTGGGGATAAGTTAGAGGCAAAGCAATCAAGCTCAGTGACGTCAGATCCCACTTTGAGACACATGGGCTGTTTCTTCTTCTCCAGCATCCAGTGCCTCTGTTCCAAGCACTTCTCCCTTTCAGCTGTAAAGAATTACCTGCTGCAACTGCGTCTGAATTATACCTTCCTTATGTGGGAGCAGAAACAGAGCGCCTGGACCCGTCTCCCTTCTGAGAAGAACAGAACACATATTCAAGGCAAAAGAAAATACTGCCGAGAATCCCTTGGCCCCTGGAGCTCACAGCTGTGTGCAGTCGATTGTAGAAAGATACTGAAACTCTTGACTTCTTCAAGGGAATGAGATGGGCAGATAGGAGCCCACATTGGGAGTCAGGCAGCGTGCCGTAAATCACCCTACAAAAGTACTCAACTGACCCCACATATTTATAGCAATAAATGGTCGGCCACCCAGAAGGGAATGCCTACCACAGCGTTCTACCCAAAAGCGATAATGGTAAAATGATGGAACAAACTTTCAGGCATATTTCAGGTTCAGGTTCACATTTATAGCCCAAGAAGGTTGTACATACGGATGAGTCCCTGTAGCTACCTTTTTGAGTGTGTATGTTGGGTTTACATATAAATGTGTTTGTGTGACATAAATGTGTGCTTTTCCTGCTTTGATGACTGTTTTGGTTTATGACTCTGTTGTGTACATCAGTGTATCTCTGTACAGAGGCTGACTGCCTCTAGGAACGTGTATGTACCTATGGATATTGCATATCTTTCTGTGTTGGTGGCTGCTTTTGTCTTGTTGTGGGTACACATGTGTGGCTTTCTATCTGCTCTCTGAGTGTGAGTGACCAATGAAAACAGTGAAGACAAAACATCTAATGAGTCAAGAGTAAATCCTGTTTTACTTTTTTTTTTTTTTTTTTTTGAGACAGAGTCTCGCTGTGTCGCCCAGGCTGGAGTGCAGTGGCCGGATCTCAGCTCACTGCAAGCTCCGCCTCCCGGGTTTTTACGCCATTCTCCTGCCTCAGCCTCCCGAGTAGCCGGGACTACAGGCGCCCGCCACCTCGCCCGGCTAGTTTTTCGTATTTTTTAGTAGAGACGGGGTTTCACCATGTTAGCCAGGATGGTCTCGAACTCCTGACCTCGTGATCCGCCCGTCTCGGCCTCCCAAAGTGCTGGGATTACAGGCTTGAGCCACCGCGCCCGGCCAATCCTGTTTTACTTTAAGCAGACCTTAGAGTTCAAGAGACTGAACACTGACTGGATTCATCCACTCTACTCCATAGGGCCATAACCCTGGAATGGTATATGCAAATAGTATTGTAATGGCGAAGGTAACCAAGGAGTACATTTGTGTGTGCCTGTGATGGGTGTGGGAAGGGTCCACTGCGGTGCTTATTAGAGCAGAAGTTGTCCCTGTGGACAATTTCATGCATGAGCAGCACCAACAACAGACAGCCTGGGGCCTATGTGGTCCAGAGCAGCTCTGGGAGACAGCAGAGGCATAAGGTGCTTGCGTGTGTGTGTGTGTGCACACGCATGTGCACGCGTGTGTGTGTGTGTGTGTGTGATCAAGGCCACGACATTGCCCAGCTCTGGGTCCACCATTTGCTGTGTCTTCTGTGGAGTTCCAGGAGGCATCATGCACACTGAATACAATGTGAATGTGCCCCGTGATTTTGTGCAACACAGAGGCCCTGGGCAGCATGGTAGACACAGGGTTCCCTCTCACCATACCCCTGTTCCCAGTCCTTCTATCCCAGCCAGACCAGCTCCCGCCCTGAGACAGTGTTGCTACCCCCAGGCCCCTTCTCATGACAGCTCCCTGATCTGAGGCTGGAGAGAAGAAAGCCCAGGGACTCATTTCCAGGGGCCCAGTTCCCCAGGGTGTGGAAATGCAGCCGGAAACCAAGTCTTCTTTCTCTGGAAGGTTGCAGTGACTTGTAAGAAAAAAGGTTCTTACTGAAAGAAATCCGATGAAAAGGATGTGGAAGAAGGCAAAAATAATTTTTTTAACTGAGTTTTGCTTAGAAAAGGTCAACCCCAGGAATCCGCTTCCTCACCAGCGTGAGTGCTCCGTGGCCTTCTCCAGATCGATAGGACACTGATCACCTCATAAAATCAGAGGCCAGGGTGGGGGCTGCTGGAGGGAAGCTGCCTAGCACCAGCATGGAGCCCCCTGAGGGCAGGGCTCTTGGCAGAGCCCCATGCTGCCAACCTGCCCCTGCCCAAGCCCTCCTGCCACCTATTAGGAGCCCAAAGCAACCCGGTTCTCATTTGCAGGCTCTGCGGCTCCATGGATAGCTGTCCTTGTTTATGACTATGAGTTGGAAGCACCCTTTCTGGAGCAGCCTGGGCCCCTTGGTCAGGCCACCCACCACAGTCTTCCAAGGCTCAGGCCACTGCTGAGTAGAGTATAAGTGACACAGGTAGTCCCCAGGAAGGACTGGAATTCCAGATGGAGAAATGTGGCATTTACCATTGGTCAGGGGAGCCACTTGCAAATTATTTTTCAGTAAGAGATATATGAGGGAAAGAGAAGCTGAGGGATGGGAGTAGCAGTGACCTTCATCCCAGAATCCTCTGTGTACATGCTTGGCCTGCACATGAGCATCTGCTCGATCCCTTGCACCCTCAGAGATGCACAACTTTGACATCTTTAGCCAGCCCTAGCCATAAAGCACAGCACAAACAGTCCACAGGCTTGCGGGGTGTGGGAGCAGGAAAGGGGGACAGTGACAATTTCAAAGACTGGAAGATGCTGTTAACATGTCAGTCCAATTATGGTAATGTGCTGGGGTAATTGGCCCTCCAAGGGCGCAGGGGATGCGCATGAGTACAGTAATTGCAGGTTCACTTTGCTCTGCATTCTTTACCCTGCTTTGGTGACTAATTATTAGTATTTAGCAAGTGGCTATTGTCATCTTCAAAGCAGGTGCAGCTGTGGCTCAGGCATTGGAGCTGAGGCCAGCTAAAGGTCAGCTTCTGCTTGGGGATAATTAATTTGTCTTTTATGGATCTGAAATGTGCTCCAAGTTTGTCTCTTCTTTTTTGCTTCCAAACAAACAAACCAAAGGGAAACAGAATATACCTTACAGTTTATTTCAGTGCCCTTTCCATTAAAAGGCCAGAATCGACAAATAGGGGTAAATGACCGGAGGGGGTCATTTGTGAACCTCTGTTTCCTTTAGGAAAAGAGCCATAAATTGATTCCCTGCCAGGATCCCCATGAATAGAAAAACCAAATAGTCTGAAGTGATAGTCAACAGGTAAGTACAGTCTATAAACTCTTTGACATTCTACTTATTTGTTTGTTACCACTTATAGATTGGACACTAGGACACTCTGTTCCCAAAAGGGTTTTGGAATTCAAAAATGAAGGAGAATAACAATAGTACGTAGCTATTGAATAACTACTGGGTCAGATACTACGCTCATGCACATAAAATGCTTACTTCGTCAAATCTTCACCACAGCCCTAGGAAATAAGTGTTGTTATTATCCCCATTTTATAACTGAGAATCTGAGGCTCCCAGAATGTAAAAATGTTGCTCAAAGCTGAAGTAACAGAGCTACGTTTAATCCCTGGTCTGTCTGATGCCTAACAAAATCCCTTTATTTAGTGAGGTGCTATGCTTAGCTCTCTGGAATGCAAAGGCAACACTCACTAATTTCCTTTATGGAGGACCAAAAGCCCAGGCATTTTTTTTTTTATCAGAGCCTTCTAGGGTACCTCAGGAGGCCGAAGTTTGAATTAAGTATTATTCCATGGGTATGATGCGTGGTGGAATTTTATCAGAGACAAAACAGAAATCAGCATAGATGAAGAAATAGGAAAGGAAATGGTCCCATCCTGAGTCCTGCCTCTTTATTGAGTCTCCTCAACAACCCTGGCACATGAAGCCCTTTCCCTGTCCTAGCTGCTTTCTACCCTGTAGGGTCCTGGCTCTGTTAGATTCCCACTCATTTTCATGAATTGTCTTGGAAACTCTAATCATTTCATATTCATTTATTTCTCTAACAAGGATCCAAATGCATTTAGGTCACAGAACTGACCACATGTGCTTTTGCTGCTCCTGGGGTATTTGGCTCTGCCCTGGGGACACAGAAGGTGCCCAATAAATCCTGATTGAATCATTCTGGGGGAGGAGGGTAGATAAAGCTCCTCCTCTGATAGTTGGGTTGACAAAGGAAGACCTTTTGTTTCATGTTGGCTTGGCAAATACAGGATAATTTAAGAGATAGGTGTGACCCTCTCACACGTATACATTTTGAATTCAGAAGAGTGTATGGAAGTTTCTTATGATCCACCTGCATTACAAAATGGAATTCGATAATATGGTATCATTCTAAGGAGTGGCTGGCAAGGTGAAAGAAGTGAATGTATAGGAGGGAGTGGATGCTTTAGGAGTTCAGATCTGTGTCCAATTTTGTTCAGTGGCTTTGCTGCAGCCTACATATTGATGCAGCCAAACGAATTCTCCTCTTTGCAACCTGACCTCCTTCTTACTGTGAAATGATCTCATTTCAAGGCTAACCACAAGAGGTTTGGCTGGGCACCCGGCATGCCGTGTGCCTGGCATTTGCAAATCTTCATGCAAAGTGCAAAGTTTTTTTTAAAAGACAGTAAATAATCCTGTCCAGAGAAATCTTGGAAAGGTCTGCTCCCAGCCATGAAGTGGAAAAAAAAAAAGCAATCGCTCTCCCCACCCTCACAACCATTATCTGCCTCTCTTCTTGAATGCTAAGGCTTAAGTCGCTTTTAATTTTAGATCAGGAACAATCTGATTTGGGGCCAAGGTCTTTTTTCACTGTCCTTCAAAATGTATTAAGCTGTGGTGTTTTTCCACCTCCAGCCTGCTCCGTTTCCGTTTCTTCAGTGCCAAAAGCTGAGGCTCCACCAAGAATTCGAACTATGGCCAGGATGCAGTGAGACTGCACTCTGCAAAGAGCATCACCCTCCTGCCTACAGTGGGAAGCCCAGCAATTATATGAGGAAGAGAGAGAGAAAGAGAGAAGGCTCATTGTCTGCCCAGTGTTGGGGGGTACTCCTCATTTGCTTGGCAGAGTGTGGTGATGTCAGGCAAATGACCAGAGACTAAGAGAGTAGGCAGAGTTCCCAGAAGCTCAGGCCACTACTGCCCACTTCCTAACAGCATACTCCCTCTGTGCCCCCGTCTAACACAGAAAAGAGAAGGTCCCCTTGCAGACCAGTTGTCCCTTGGTCAGGGTCATCTAGCTCTCAGTCTCCTGTGCCACCAAAGGACCCTGAGCACGCAGGTCATTCTTCCCAAGCAGAGGGACTGGGCGTGGGATAGATACTGATGCCTGGACCTCACTTTCAGTTCTGTGGACAGAAACTCAGCTGCCCACACCAGCCTTGGTTTGTGAAGCCTTAGCTGTGTCTCTTGGGGGTGTTCGGCTCCCAGCATGAACCTCCACCCAGGATGAGATGTGCAGACATGGTGGAGGCTGAGACACAAAAGACCCCATTTCCCTAAGCCAAATCTATCTTACCATAGACATCAACATTGAATCTACTTGGCAGGACATCAAGCCTCTCATTTTGTTCCTTTGAAGTCTTCCACACCTCAGTAGACAGATCTGATTCCAGACCTCGGCCCATTCTAGAGTCCCTTAACTGCAGTTCCTAGAGCAAGTCCCAAGATATCACCAGGTAGGGGCTCCTGTTCAACATGGCCTGGACACCATCGTGGCCTCTCAAACTGGATGGAGTCTTGTGGATAACAGAATTGACCCCCAAGCAAGATGTCAAATTTCTTTAACCCTGGTACTCTCCATTGGCATATTCTTTCCACAGGCCTCTGGCAAGAGGAATATGTGGTGGAGGGTGCGAGAAATGTGGGGAAAGGAGGACGAGTTAACAGTGATGGATTGAAAATGGGAAGAGTTTAACTCTAAGGCACTGCTGGGCCCCTTGGGATCCCAGGCTCTGAAGAGCCTGGGAAAGTGGCAAATACTTATATACATGTATTTTTCCTTCCCTCAGCCATGGTCTTTCTTGGAAACATTTGACAAGGTCATTGGTGAACAAGCATATCCAGTGTGCAGTCATACAGGCTGGGAAGGTGCTAAGGAGAACAGCAACAGCAGCAGCTAATGGGATGGCCTCCTCTTTCAGAGGAAGCAGTACCTCTCTGGAATCTCTGCCTGGTGCATGCTGCCTGAAGGAAGAAGAATCAGCTTCTGGAAAAGAGATGAATGTCTCTGAGTTGCACTAATGAAATGCCCTGAATACACGTTGGGTAGGGATGCAGGAGTGAGTCAGAACGGGATTGGTCCATGCAGGAGACTTGGTTTTCTGAAAATCTGAGCATATTTGGGCTTCAGTCAATGGAACTGGGTCTTTGGAAGGACCTCAGTAACTTGCCCTGTTTCAAAGGGATGATTTAAGATTCAAACCACAGGGGACTACTCTTGCTCCAGTCCTCACTGCATGCCCCACAGCCCTGACCCCATGGAGATATTGTTGGGAGCGACACAAGGTGATATTCCTCAGTCCTGATCTTCATTTGCACTGACATGCCATCCCACATATGCCTCTTCCTCTTTTTCTTCATCAGATTTCATTAGAATCAACACAGAGTTGTGGAAAGGGCATGGGGACAAAAAAAAAAAAAAAAAAAAAAAAAAAAAAGATGTGGAAAATTATCTCCCCTCTATCCCCAAATAGCTGACTGCAAGTAATTTACTCTTTTCTGCTGGATTGGATCTGTTTATGTTTTATGGTTCTGCACTTTAAAGATTCTATGCCTAAATCTTAATACATGGCTCAATGTTCTACTTTCCAAATATGTTTCCTCTGTCTAGAGCTTTGGTTGGGACACCTTAAATTCTAGTGTGGTTTTGGGGACCAAATCTGAAGTTCCCTGAGATTCGTCCTAAAGAGGCTTTGGGCTCTTCTCTCAACAAATATTTACAGAGTGCCTTTTATGCAATAGGCCCATGTAGCAGCCAGTTGTTGCTGCAACAATGCTACATATGAAAGAACCCCCAAACGTCAGTGACTATCAACAACAGATATTTGTTTTTCTTGCTCACAGAGCTACAGGTTGGCTGGGATAGCTCTTCTTCAGGACTCAGGATTGGGTTCAGGTCTGCTTCTCAGGTCTTCATTTCAGGTCACAGGAAGAAGAAACAGCTATGTAGGGAAGCTCTTCTCATGGCAGGGAGAAATATCTTCAAGAAATCAAGCCAAACCACATGAGCATATTTAAAGTCTTTGGTCAGATGTAGTTTACTTTACTTCTACTAGCATACCATTAGACAAAGCAAGCCACGGGGCCAAGCTGAAAGTCAATGAGACAGGGAAGAATTCTCCACTCACAGTTAAGCCATGCAAGTGTAGGAAAGGAAGGAAGAAGTATGAACAAATAATACAATATAAAATATAAAAACATAAATATAAAACAGTTTCTACTTTCATAAAGGTCACAGTTTAATATGAGTGACAGATACTAAACATGCAACAAGAAAATTAATATACAATAAACTGGGACAGATTTTGTTTTGTTCTGTTTTGTTTTTTTTGAGACAGAGTCTTGCTCTGTCACCCAGGCTGGAGTGTTACTTGGCTCACTGCAACCTCTGCCTCCCAGGTTGAAGAAATTCTCCTGCCTTAGCCTCCCAAGTAGCTGGGATTACAGGTGCCTGCCACTGTGTCCGGCTAATTTTTGTATTTTTAGTAGAGACAGTGTTTCGCCATGTTGGCCAGGCTGGTCTTGAACTCCTGACCTTGTGATCCACCCGCCTTGGCCTCCCAAAGCGCTGGGATTACAGGTGTGAGCCACTGTGCCTGGCCTGATAAATGTTCAACGAAAAATGAATAATATGAGGGACCTACATGTAGATTGGGTGGACTGAGAAGTCCTCTATGAGGTAGCACCATTGAAGCTGAGACCTGAAGGACAAAAAGGACTCAAGTAAGCCCATAGACGACAAAGAGTTTTCCAGCCAGTGGGAATGGCTTGTGCAAAGGTCCTGGGGAAGTGATGATCTTGACAGTTGAAGAACTGGAACAAGATCCAGTGTAACTAGAATGTAGTAAGGGAGGACAAAGTAGAGTGAATGAGATTGAAGATGCCTGCAGGTGCCAGATCATGCAGGGTCCTGGACTGTTACTGCTCTCTCTCGGACCTACCAACTATTGCTCTTCCATTTATTCAGTAAAACACACACACACACACACACACACACACTCTCTCTCTCTCTCTCTCTCTCTCCCCTCCTTAAAGCTTCCTTAGGTTGATCAATGTGTCAAAGTCACTTTGTATTTCAATGAACAAAAGCAAAAACAAAACAAAACAAAAAAACCTGCTGGGCCAGGATTCAGAAAGTCTGGAGAACTATAAAGTTTCACCTGGTTGAGAATCGCTTGCAAAACCAGAAAGAAGCACTTCACAGCTTAGAAGGGATTAACAGTCACAGCTTAGCACGGACTCTCTGTTAAGTGAATTCCTGCATCTATGGGGCTGGTAGAGGCTCCTGTCCTGAACAGAGGAGGATTGGAGGAGTCTCCATGCTGAGGGTCATCATTCAGGGCAAGAGAAGCAGGCCTGGTAAAGTTATGAGAAGGTAAATTTCTGAATACAGCTTTAAATTGGCCCTCAAATCTTCTCTGGCACAAGGAGACTTTGTGGAATAATGAAAACCTTCTGTATCTTTATTAATTAAGGTGGTGTTATACAGGTTTGTCCTTTATCAAGACTCATCAAACTACACACTTAAAATGAATACCTTCTATTGCATGCAAATTATACCTTAATAAAGTTGATTTTTAGGGTAAGAAATCAAATCAAATCAAATGATAAATACACAAGAAAACAAAGTAAAAACTTGATGCTGGCCCACCTCCACGTTTTCTGCAAAGATTATAGTAAATTTTAAAAAGAAAAAGCTTTCAATGTACTCTTAAATATTAGAGCACAAATAGCTTTCTCTACTCTGGGATTCGTTTAACTGGAAAATGAAAGGGGGAGGGAGGTTCTCTCTCCCACCTTGCCGGAGAGCACTGGGCCACTCTGAGACCCTGAGAACTCAAGGATGTTAGTGGTATAGTACCTGGGTGGGGGTCAGGAACACCACATAGGATTGGTGGCTGTGCCTGGTAGATGATATAGGACCTACCAGGGGAACAGAGATCCCACCCGGCAGAAGTGAGAGACACCCAGCAATTTGGAGAAGATGTGGCAGCAAGGGTGGGCACTGATCCAGTGGAGCCCAGGAGAAATGGCAGCATGTATGGCAGGGCTGTATGCAGAAACACAGAAATATGGAAATACAATGCCTGCCACAAGTGCAAACCACAAATGTAACTTTAAATTTTCTAGTAACCACATTTGAAAAGGCAAAACAAACAAAAAATTAAACTCAGTATCCAAAATATTATCAAGTCAATATGTAATCCATATGAAAAAGATAGTACTGAGACACTTTACTTTTTTTGTACTGACTTTGAAATGCAGTGAGCATTTTACACTATGGCGTGTCTCAATGTAGATCAGCTGCATGTCAATGGCCCAGGAGCCCCATGTGACCTTCCTTCTGGACAGCACAGCTCTATGGGCATAACAGCACTCATGTGACCAATTTTATTGTATGCAAGGGCTCTCCCCACCCGACTTCACTCAAGAAAAAGCCCAAAACTCAGGGTTTCCAGCCATACCAGGAAGTAGGGAGTCCACAGGGGCCAGGGCCTTAGGTGGGCAGGCAGAGATGAGTCCGAGAAATAAGAGCTATTGCCATGAATGAGAGCCATGGGCTAGAGAGACTTGGAAAGCTCAGATTCCATGTGTATTTTAAAAGTCTAGCTCCAATGTAATCTTCAAATTTCTGTTAACAATGAGCATCACAGAAAAACATTAATTGCATCTTATCAACCTTCTTACCCTTTGTGCTTCTATTTACCTATAGTGTGCATGCTACATTGCAGGACCCCATTTTCATTCAAGCCACCTACAATTCTTTCTTAGTTTATCTTGTTTATTCCACCCCATCCTAAACCAACTGGCACAGTAGAAAGAATATTTTAAAGCTTAATTTCTGCAATTAATATTATAAAAACAATTGGCTTACTGGTTCAGTGTTTCAAACTACACTTACCCTCCTTCCGCCTTTTAACTCCCTCTTCTCCTTTTAGTCCCTCTCTTTCTCCTTTTAGCCCCCTCCCCCTTTACCTTGTCCTGATTGACAAGTTTCACCCAGTTGAAAATCACTTGCAAAACCAGAAAGTAGCATTTCACAGCTTAGACGGGATTAAAACAGCCACAGCTTCGCACTTACTATCTGTTGAGTAAGTTCATACATGTACAAAGCTTAAAACCGTGCCTGGCACAAAGTAAGTGCTCAAAAAGTGTCAGTTACTACTGGGACCAAGTAATTGAACAATCTCATTCAACAGGTATTTCTTGGGTACCTGCTCTGTGCCAGGCACTGTCCTAGTGTTGGGGAACAAAAGGGAACAAAATGGATCCCTACCCTCAGAGAGTTAACATCACAGCTGGGAAGATAGACAAGCAACAGTAAACATCATAAATAGTAGATTTTATTGAATGCTAGAAGGTGGTGGGTCCAGTGGAAAAAAAGGAAGAGCAGCTTAAGGGGACTGAGAGTACAGGGTGGAGAGGCAGTGTGACTGGAGCAAAGGCTTGAAGGAGGTAAGGGGGGTTATCAGGTGGAACAGCCAATAGAAAGTCTCTAAAGCTGGGGTGTCTGGTGTGCTGAAGAATCATGTCTTTGTTCATTTGAACTGTGAGAACAAAATACCATAGGCTGGGTGACTTATAAAACAACAAAAATTTATTTCTCATGGTTCCAGAGGCTGGGAAGTCCAAGATCACGGTCCTGGCAGATCCTGTATCTGGCGAGGGCCCACATCCTGGTTCATAGATGGCCATCTGTTTGCTGTGTCCTCACATGGTGAAGGTGCCAAGGAGCTCTCTGGGCCCTCTTTTCTACAGGCCCTCTAATCTCATCACGACCCAGGGCCCTCATGATGAATCAACTCCCCAAAGCCCCACCCCCAAATAACACCACGCTGGGGATTATGTTTCAACATATGAATTTGGGAGTAAACATTCTGCTTGTAGCAAATAGCAAAGAGGCTGATATGGAGAGAGCACAGAGGGTGAAGACTAGGAAAGCAATGAGTAACAGAAAAGCAAATCAGAGAATTAACAAAGAGAACAGAGTGGGGGTAAATGATAGTTTACAGGGGCCCTCAGGCTGGCATAAAGACTTCAGCTTTCACTCTGAGGAATGGGAACGCATTACAGGGCTTGGGGCTGAGGAGGGACAGGGCCAGATTTCCATTTGAAGTAGATTGGATTAGCTGCTTTATTGAGAATAGACTATGGAAGATGGAGACAACGGTGGAGCAGGAGACCAGTGAGGAGGCTATTGTGGTGATTCAGGCAGGAGATGAGGTGAGCTTGGCCCAGGAAGCCAGCACTGGAGTGGTGAGAAGTGATATTACTGACTTGTAATCAACTGGCCATGTCTGTGTGTCCCTACTAGCTGGAACTGCCCATCAGCCAAGTGATGATGTTTCTTACCTCTTTATGCCATCCTCAGTAATAAATATTGGTCATATAGATTTGTATCTAAACCAAGTTTGAGATGCAGCTATAAGGGAGTGTCATGGAGAAAATTTATGGGTTATATTCAAATTACCAGCAAATTCAAGCAAAACCAAATATATCTATAATGGAAGTGTTAATGAAGCAGGTGGAAACTTTGGAGAAAAGGAAATCTCATATTCAGGAGCATTAGAAGGGAATGCAGGGAGGGAGGAAGAGAGAGAAAGAGAGGGAGAGGGAGAGAGAGAGAGAGAGGGAGGGAGAGAGAGAGAGAGAGAGACAGGGACCGAGTCTAGAGGACATGGCTCAGCTGTGAGAAATAATCTGTCCACACCTGAGAGAGGCTTAAGTCAGGAAGTTATGTGGAAATGGCAATCTTGGGCCTGGTCTGAAATTGCAAAGCTGAGAAATAAGGAGTCGGGGTGAGCTAAAAGAAATCTTTTACTCAAGCCTAAGGGAAAGAAATCAGGATAGATTGAAATCTATATTTAAGGGTTAATTATGGTAATAAATTGTACTTAGATGACATTTTTAAAGCTTACTTTTAAAGATACTCTCTTTTATTTTTTAATGTTATTGTCGAGCTTTTTGTTTAAAAAAGTTTTATTGCAGGGGAAGAAGAAAAAGAAGCATGATCATTGCATAGTGGAAAAAACACGTGTTGGCTTCAGGGCTCCCGGATATTTAGCTTTATTCTATTAATTATTTGTGTGACCTTGGGCAAGTCATTTCAACTCTCTGAGCCTCAGTTTTCTTTTCTGTGAAATGAGAGCACAAGGTTAAATGGTCTCTTCTGGCTCTAAAATCATGTGGGTTTTTAACAGAGAGAAAAATGCACTCATTTCCCTCTTAGTTAATACCCCTTGTGGACCGCCTGCCAGTGTGAAACTCAAGGTTAAGGGTATGAGTAAAGCCCTCCTTACCTATCAGTGCATCGTGACTGAAGGCAAACAGGGGGTATCTTGAGAGCTGGATTTGCAAGGTGAACCCATCATGTGACAACAGCTGCCCACTCAGAGCGGGTGGAAGTCCAACACAGACCCTGGCTCCTCTCACAACTCTGGGGGAACCTGGCCTTGGCTCATCCCTGGAATGGTGTCTGCCTCTCCATAACTGTTTGTGAGGGTCTGCCCTCTGACACCTTGTCTTTAGGCTTTAATTGAACATTTAAAGTCCCATGTTCTCTCAACTGTCAACTGTTCCTAACTGAGCACACACATGTGCCAAGCCATGTGCTGTGTGCCGGGGACCCAGCTATGAACAAAGACCCTCACAGTCTAATAGGGAAAACAGACATTAAACAACAGCTATGAATGATTTATTATAAAACCCTAAGCATGCAAAGTGCTACGCAAAGAAACACCCAGAACTGCAGAAGCATTTAATATTGCTAATTTAGTACCCCAGGCTAAAAAAGCGATTTAAATTGACCCCTCGAGGATGAGCTGGAGTTAGATGAAGAGAGGGAAGAATATGCTGGACTGAAGAAATAGCTCTGAAGAGGTGACAGAGGACCCCTCTCTCGGACTTTCCTCCTATCATGCCACCGTGTTGACCAAGGTTCCAGATGACAGCTAGGATTTAGAGGGATAACGATACTCACACATTTGTTCATTCATTCATAGGCATTGTTATGTATTTACTATATGCTGGGATATAGCAGTGAAGAAACAGAACAAACCCTCTTAAATAATTCTGCCCTAATGAAACTTATATTCTAGTGGAGAAGGCAGACAAATATATAATAAAATATGATGGTATTAATATAGAAAAAAGCAGAAAATGGATAAAGAAATTGTCAGTTCTGGGGATGGGGAACAACATTATATGAGGTGATCAGGGAAGGCCTTATAGTGAAAAGCCTAAAAGAGTTGGAGTGGGTAGGGAGCCTTGTCATACCCAGGGGAAGAGTATTCCCTGCAGAGGGAACAGCAATTGCAAAGGCTGTAAGGCAGGAGTCTACCCAGCCAACTTGAGGAAAGGCAAGGAGGCCAGCACAGTCAGGGACAAAGTGAGCAGAGGGTTGGGGGGTGAGGCCAAGGGGGCTACAGGGCCAAGTTTTCTGTGACTTTAGAGGCATTTAAGGATTTGGACTTTTCCTTGAATGAGGAGTTTGAGCAGGAGTGACATGATTTGACACATAATTTCAGAGGATCACTCAGAGTGGTTGTTGAGAAGACTGTAGGGATTGATGCAAGGGTGGACCAAGGAAGCCCATGTCAGACACTGGTGATGTGGACTAGGATAGCAGGGACCAAAGTAATGAGAAGTGTTGGATTCTGGGTATATTTTAAAGGAAGAGCCAATAAGATTGGTTGATGGCTTGGATATCGGGTATGAAAGAAAGGAATCAAAGGGAACACCAAGATTTCTGGCTTGAGTATCTGGAAAAATGAAGTTGCTAATTATGATGTGGGAAAGGCTATAGGAGGAGCTGGTTTAGAGGGAGAAATCAGAGGGGTTTTCATTGGGACATGTTAAGTCTGAGATCTGCATTAGCCATCCAATGGAGACAAGCAATAAGAGTTCAGGGAAGAGGTATGGAAGGAGATAAAAACAACATAGAAGTTGTCAGATATTTAGAGCCACAAGACTAGATGAGATTATCTATAGAGTGAGGGTAGATGGGAGAAGAGAGAGGTCCTGGAGCCCTACAGCACGGAGGAAGAACTTGCAAAGGAAAGCTTCAAAAGAAGCCATGACCAAAGCTACCTTGAGTGGGCCAAACTTCGTTCTTTACCAGCTCTCTCCACCCACCCCATGCTAGCCTCCTCAGCATCCAATGCCTGACACACCCACAAACATATAAACCTAAGTCAATTTCCTGTTTCTGAAACTGTCCCTATAAATTTATGAAATTATTCAGGGAAAAAGTGGGTGGGGTGGGGGGAACAAAAATAAACCAAGCTTGCAGCACATTCAGCATTGATCATTAGGTCAGCTTGCTCACTGACCTGCTTGCTCAGAGTTGTTTGCCTACTGTCCTAGAATCATGTAGACCCTGTTACAAGATTACAGGTTCCCTTAACTGCTCTACTGACACCAGTTGGTCTGAAGGAGCCCACTGGTGCCAGATGATGTGGAGGACCCCACTGACACCAGCTGGTCTGAAGAACCCCACTGATGCCAGCTGAAGCTGAGTCATCAAAGAAAAAGCAGTTTCCATGTTCTGATGATTTCATCCCCCTTGCTCTGATCTTTCAATACCCCAATTTTCTAGCCCCCCACTCTTCATGATCCTCTTAAAGACTCCAGCCCAGAACTCAGGGAGATGGATTTGAGGGTCTCCTCCCATCTCCTTGTTCCATGCCCTGCAATGATTAAGTCCTTTCTCTGCTTCAAACCCTGCTGTTTCAGTGTGATTGGTCTGTTTCTGTGCAGTAAGCATATGAACCTGCTGGTCCTATAACATTTCCTTTGTGTTCTATGCCCCTGCAAAGAATTGCAAGAATGTGAAGCACCATCCCCAACCATGCTGCATGAAGGGCAGGCTTGGACAGGGGCAGGAAAGCTATCTTCCTGGAGATTGGCATCCTGAAATGTTATTTTCATATTCCTTTCCTATTGTTAATTCTACTGATCACTGATCACACTGCTATGCCCATAGAAGAATTATGGAGAAGAGATCTCCTATGTACATTCATAATAATGTTAACTTTAAAAATAGTGTTTGATTTTGAATACTAGGGATATTATGGAGCTCTTACACCAAAGAATGAGTCATATCATCTAACCCCCATCCTCTGGGGACATCTGAGCCAGTCCCAGGTGACCAGGTTGCTGTCTATTCTGTTCCTGGGATCTTGAAGAGGAGTTGGGCAGGGAGCCTTAGTGGCCTGACCATGTACCATGTGCCAGTCATTGGTCATAGCCATAACCATCTTTACTCTCATGAAGTTCTTCCTGATCTTTCAACTAAAGTTCTCTTGCTGTGGGTTAAGGTCAATCTCTCTTGCGTTATCCTCTTTGAACCTGTTGAATGGTAATTGGCCATGCAGTCATTCTGTCTCCTGACAATCTGGTGGGGCACCATACTAGGTATCACCTACTCTCCTGTGTCCCGTTGTCCTCAGGTCCCAGCAGCACATGAAGTGAACAGATTAAAGGACTACTGGCAATTTTGTCCTCAGGGGTCTGACTTACTGACATGGTGAGGAGCACCCAGTGTAAAAGCCAATGGAAACGTTGCTTGAGAGAGCTGGGGAGAACTGGGAAGGGGAATGGGCCCAGCCCCTCTCTGTAGAAACCAAAAATACATGTGCCTCAAATGAACCACACGGGGCGAAGAGGCCAAATTAATACAATCTACTGTTAGATGAAAGTCAGACAGAACAAAAATGAGCAGCCAGGGAACCCAGATGCCAGTAGCATCTCTTCATTCTGATGTTCCATTAGAACCCCTGTTTTGTATAACCACCGTATGCCTATAAAGCAGGGGATTTGGGAAGCAAAGAACAGCTGACGGAGGTGTCAATAAGCCAATTTGTGGCTTGTTAGAGTGTTACACTTGTTTATCGGCATTTAACAAGACAAGACACTGATGTTAACACAGTGGGAGGGAAGCTGTCTGGACCAATAGTATCCCTTGCTGAAAATTAATTTAAACTCTCTTTTCTTTGTGCCAGAAATGTTAGAGCTAATTCATTATCAAAGTGTTGAAATGCCATTGAAAATGAGTTAGGGTAATAGGGAAGAGTCATCAGCAGCTGAACAAAATCCCAATTTAGCTTTCTTTTGGTAACCTCTAGTAAATGAGACATCGTGGAATAATATGCTTTATGGCAGGGAATAAAACAACAAGCGCTTATTTAACTGGGGGATGGGGAAGGCTGCAGGGCTGGGAAAGGAGTTTCATGCATGGAGTTCTGGAAAACTGTGAGCTGCTGTCGCCACAGCCCCATTCGCAGCCATTCTGCACGGATGGAAACTCAACAGTGTGTTTTGGACCTCTGTTGGCTTGAAGAGTCCAGGGTTGTAGCAAGGCCAAGTTCTTTTACTGAGCTTCTGTGAAATCTCTGTTTAGATCATTTACAAGATCTCGGCTCCACATGATGGTCTGCCGTTGAAGCTGGGCACAGCATTACTCAACCCGCTGGTTCACGCTCCCCGTTCAGCAGTAACATGGGTCACGTGACCCGAATTGGAGCAGTGTTTGTTTTTCGCTCCTTGTCGTATATACCTTTGGCCACTTTATTTTCCTGGGGAAATTTCAGACATGAAAACTACAACTCATCAGGACCTAACCACTATGAGATTGAAGTAATCATTTGGCTTACTGCAAACTCTTTGTCTTTCCATCCTGTCTGTGCCCACATTTGAACCAGCACAGGAAAGATGGAGAGGGAGTCATCAGGCCAAGTTACTCTGGGTTGGCCGGGTCCTTCTTCAGAAGATCCACCATCATCTCATCCATTCCAAGCAGAAGGGGTATGAACGGGGAGTCCTCTGCAAGAGCTTCAAGGGAGAAAGCACAATTTTGACGTCTTTCTGGGTTCTGTAGACTTGTCATTAGGCCAATTTCTTCACCCCCTCTATTCATGACCCTTGCCCTGTGACTCTGCAGTTCTTCCCATAAATGAGTGGTCGCTTTCCCTCTTCTTAGCTTTGTCACTGGCCATGTGACAGTATGACAGTTCTGAGCCTAGGTTTTAAGAGGCTTTGTATGCTCCTGCTCATCTTCAGGTGCTTTTGACATCCCCATTGGTCCCAGAGGGAGGATGAGAGATACATGGTACAGAGCTGGATTCCAACTGTCCAGCCAAGTCTGGCTGAGACCAGCTGACTGCAGGTGGCCCACACCTGTGAGCTAAATAAATAATTACTCTTGTAAGTGCCAAGTTCTGGGGTGCTCTGTTACACAGCAATAGCAAATCATAAAGCCCCATTCAAAAGCAGAAAAGAGAGCCTTACGTACAAGACAACCAATCTTTTGGAGGGAAAGACTGACCTCTACTTAGGCAATTATCTAAAATTAAGACAGTCGGGGCATATTCCCAGCCTGAATGCCCTTCTTAGAGTGAACTGTGCCACTGCACTGTCACCAGGGTCCCCCTCTCTGCCTCTGCCACCTGGGCAAATAGGGAAACACTACAGTTTCACCTGAAGAAGCTCCCTTTCTAGAGTTCGAGTACCTGTTTCTCTCATCCTCTCACCATCTCAAAAGGAGGGGAAAAAAACCCCTGTATCTGTTAAGGACTCATTCCAAACAATCGTTTTGGAATCTTCCTTAGACTCCTTATCCCATTCATGGTAGGAAGATAGGATTGATAGTTCCAGCAACCTAGGGCCAAACACATAGGAGAGTCTTTGTTCCGGGACTGTCAGGTGCCCAGAGAGACCTGTCCTTCCATGCCTTCCAGCCCACTGACAGCCGAGAGCTCAGGCCAGCATAAAAGGGTGTAATATGGTTTTGTCAAAGCCTTCATAATATGAGCACAAGTTTGGTGGCTTGAATGTGAGCTGTTTGGGGATAAAAACCTAGATTATTCATTTTTCTGCTCATGAAAGGCTAGCGATTGCTACGTTTCCACTAAGCCTGGTTGGCATATAACACAGAGCCTCCTTTTTTCCTGCTGTTTATATAAATGGACTCACCTTGCCCAGGCTCTCTGCTGCAAATGTGTGATTAAAGGATTATAATGGTGATGGAAATAGTAATCACGTCTGTTTTCAGACAGAGCCGTCCCTCCAGGGGCCCAAAGTGGCTGTGTTCTTATTCATACCTGTAAGGAAAGGGAACCTAGCAGGCACTTCCATAGATGGGTCCATAGGGCCCCACAAAGAGTGGGATCTTGCTTCAGGATACCAGCCTACTGGCTTCCAGCTTTGATGGGGTGGAGGTTGAGAGTGGCTACTGAAACAGAGTTTAGAGCCTCCAGACAGCCAGACTGCCAGATCACCCAGACTGGAATTGGACCATTATCCATTGTGGTGGGTGAGTAGCATAGGGGCAAACCTAGCAGCAATGGGAGGCAGTCAGCCCACTAAGCAAAGATAATTATTTGGAAAACACATCATGGGAGCTAGACAGACACCCTAACTGGTGGTCAGCATCAGGGAGGTCCAGTACTTGGTGTCTAGTTGTTGAACAGAACACAGAAAAGGGGATCTAGAAACAAGCAGTGTATACTGGTTCAGGGTGGAGGTTCTGAAATCAGCATCAGGATAGGTTTAAGGGCAGGGCTGAACTCCTAGAGAGGGAGGACTCAAAACAGCAAGGCAGGACCCAGGCTCAGAGGAGCAAGGGGGTGAAGCAGATTATCAGGGATATCCAGCCTGGTCACTAGAGCCAGGTAGAAATCCTACTCAGCTGATTCAAAGGCCAGAGCAGGCCCAGCAGCCAGATCAATTGGTGCTGAGTCACCAAAACCCTTCACTTGACTCATTCTTTGGAAATAAAAGTCTGGCTCCAGCACCCAGGAAAAGGCTTCTTATGCTGCTGGGAGGACAGTGAAGGAGGTGGGAGCAGCACCACAAAGGCCATTTAAGTGCAGCCTTCTGGAGGTCTTCGGGATTTTGGATTGCTCCCAACCAGAATTTTGCCTTATGGAAAAACAGAACTTCAACTAACTTCAACTAGTCATGTATCAGGATAAAAGTCCAGGGTTCTAGCCGAGGCTGCACCACTGCCTCACCATGGGACTTAGGCTGATTAGCCTCCCTTGGCCCTGCCTGAGTTTCCCCACCTCCCTAACTCCCTCCTTCACATTATTGTTATGAAGAACACATAAAATAACATATGAAAGCACTTAAAAAATATAACAGTAAGGTGTTTTCAGTATTAATATTTACATGGCATATGCATCATCTTCTCTCAAAATTGAATTTCCCAAGGCTGATTTGCCAGTTTGAGGACTATCTCTAGTCCTTTTACTCCTTTTCCCTGATGCCCCACTCCCAGCCATTTCCTTGTCCATTATCTCCCAGCAGAGGCTTCAGTGATTTTAGAAGAGATAGAGCCATAGCATGTGAGAGAACTGCTGGGGCTGGGAAGCTAGGGATCATCTGGTCAACTTTTCATTTCAGTAATGGGGCCTTAGTCACACATGAGAGATGTTACTTGACCAACATCACACAGCTAGTTAATACGGAGCCAGAAAGCAGTGTCTGGCATACAGTGGGAACTCAGAATACAGTAGCCTCTCTTACTATTATTGCAACTATACCATGCTTTCACAAAGCAATTTATTTTGCTACTTATTAATAACTTTGATAGAAGGTTGGTATAGGAAATAGTGAGAGTTGAACAAGAGGCAAGTCATAATTAATGTTACAAAGGGCATTTTTAGATTATTCAATGTCACCTACAATGCCTCCTCCTCCAGGAAGCCAAAGCTGATCAGGATCCCTTCCCATGTTCTCATTATATCTCCTTGTATCTCAGCCTTATCCCACCATGCTAAACTGAAATTACTTCTTTTTTTTTTTTTGGTCTCTCTCCCCTTCTAGACTTGAGATTGCTTGAGGGTAGGGACCGTGGTTTTCTCAAAGTTGAATCCACAGTGCTCAATGTTTAATATATGAAGGTATAGATTGTATTAGAGCTCAGCAATCTGTAGGATATATCTTACATGTTCCCATTTCTTTGAGTTCATGGGCCCAGAGAGCCCTAATGCTCAACAAACCTTAGTTATCGTCCCAGTTGCTTTATGTATAATCCATACAACTTTAGTCAAGTCATTTACCCTCTTTAAGCTCCTGTTTTGTTATAACTAAAAAAAAGGTGGCTATTTATGAAAGGTAATTTGTCAATAACTATCACATTTACAAATGAATAAAGCCTTTGCCCAAACAATTCCTGTTATAGAAATTTATCTTCACATACACTCCCATATATCCTACAGGTATACTTACCCACAGGTTATTCATTACAGTTTTATTTGTAACAACATAAATTGGTTGAAGAAACTAATTTCTATAATATAATACTATGCAGCCACCAAAAAGAATGATGTAAGCCTACATACACTGATATAGAATAAGCTCCAAAGTATAATATTAAATGAAAAAATGGGGCCGGGCGCGGTGGCTCAAGCCTGTAATCCCAGCACTTTGGGAGGTCGAGACGGGCGGATCACGAGGTCAGGAGATCGAGACCATCCTGGCTAACACAGTGAAACCCCGTCTCTACTAAAAAATACAAAAAAAATAGCCGGGCGAGGTGGCGGGCGCCTGTAGTCCCAGCTATAGGGAGGCTGAGGCAGGAGAATGGCGTAAACCTGGGAGGCGGAGCTTGCAGTGAGCTGAGATCCGGCCACTGCACTCCAGCCTGGGCGACAGTGCGAGACTCCCTCTGAAAAAAAAAAAAAAAAAAAAAGAAAAAATGCAAGGTGCATGACGGTGTGTAAAGCAAGCTTTCAATTCATGGAGAGGGGAGAGAGAATATATGTGTGGATTTGCTTGTATATGCATAAAATATCTCTGGAATGTTACTCAGGGAATTGGTGACATTTAGTTGAACCATGTTAAAATAGGAATATATTTTCAAAGAAAAGAAAAGGAGAGGAAAGAACGAAAGAAAGAAAGAAGGAAGGAAGGAAAGAAAGAAAGAAAAAGAAAGAAAGAAAGAAAGAAAGAAAGAAAGAAAGAAAGAAAGAAAGAAAGAGAAAGAAAGAAAGAAAGAAAGAAAGAAAGAAAGAAAGAAAGAAAAGAAAAGAAAAGAAAGAGGAATAAAGGTCCCAACCTACTCATTCATCTGTTGAGAAGCATGTGGGATGACCCCTATGAAAGCACACTGTCCATGGCAGGGTGTAATACCAGTGTGGGGACCGGCACGGCTCTCAGGCCCTGGTTTACCTATCGCCTCTGAATTGCATAACTTTTTTCCAATCAAGATTCTGTCCTGATCACCCATAGAAGATTCATGGGTGACCAGAAAATCAGGCCTAGTTATGTTTCTAGTAACTATGTGACTCAATATGAAGGAGATTGTGAAAAGAACGACTGACTCAAAATCCCTTTCCCACACATGCCTGAAATCACACCATTAGCCACTTATGTGTAAAGCCTTGTCATCATAGGTCCTCTCTTTAGATTTTCCTGGGACGGGTAATGTCTTTGAAAGAATTAGCTTAAATGAACATTCATTCATTCACTCATTCATTCATTCATTCATTCATTCAATGATGATTGCATGTTTATTTATGCCACTCTACCAACTACCTGGACATACGGGCAAATAAGATAATCATCGACTTTAATAATAAATGTCATAACAATAATAATAATGATGATGATGACGATGATGATAGCTAACCCCTTCTGAATGTTTATTATGTGACTGGCACTCTTCTAATCACTTTACATGTGTTTGCACTGAATTCTTATAATAAACATGAGGAAGATAATGTTATCTCCATCGGTTAGATGAGGAAACTGAGGCACAGAGAAGTTAAGTAGCTTGTCTAGGGTTCCATACCAGTTAAGTAACTAAGCTGGTATGTGAACTTTTAATCTAACAGATATTTTTCCAGGAAGGGTCCGTAACTAGGAGTTTAAGGCCTGGGTTCTTTCTCCCTGAGTCATGGAGGGAAGGGAGGTGATCCAGAGATGCCAGATGGTCCTCAAGCCCAGGTTCTGTCTTGGTGATGTTGGGAAGACCTCAAGCTGCATACAGATTTGAGAAGACCACAGAGAGATTAATCAAGTGACAAGGAAATTGCATGGAAACCAGCCAGGATGAATGGTATGCCCAGTAAACAGAAGAAACAAACCTAGGGAAAGAGCCTGGACTGAGTCGGGATACTGATCGCTGCAAAAACAAGCAAATTTTACCCAAAAGCAGCATGAGGCTTGGGATCCAGGCAGCCCAGCAACCAAGCAAAACTAGAGAAATAAATCTGCCTGGCAGCAGTGTGAAAAGTTGAGCTTTAGTAAGGAAGGATATAGTGACCCAAAGGATCTGGCTCCATGAGGAGTCTGCCAAATTGGGGTGAGACAGTAATGGCCTGCAATTCCTAAACCATATTTTAGCATCAAGCTCAGCCAAGTTGAAAGGAATTGAGAATCTGCTTTGGGCCTGGCTGAATGTCCCCCAAGCTCATCCTAAGTGGCTTGCAGTTGGATTGACTGAGCCACTTAGGAACAGGCCAGAGACTAAGCCCAACACATTAAATTCAGGTGTGTCAGGGGGCACTTAACTGGTCTCCCTCCCTTCTCATGCAAGTTCTGGATATGCCACTGAGAGGGGGAGATTGTTCCTTCCTAAAGTGCTCCCTGGGACATGAGCCCTGAATAATAACTTCATTCTCTCTGTAAGTTCCCTGCCAGTCCTCCCTGGCTGAAGCGGAAACTGTGTGCTTGCAAGGGAAAGCCAGTCTCCCTCTTTTTGGGCTGGATCTTCTAGGAACTAGGAGATTGGGACAATGGAGGCAGGAAGAAGCCGGTGGGGGTGGGGGGGCTAAAATGGACTCACCTGTCACGGAGTCACATTCAGAACCTGGTCTGCGGCACTCATTTGGGGGCTGGAAATGGAGGGGGAAGAGATGAGCTTAGCCGAAAACGAAGTCTGTTTTTTTTCCTCCCTGATTAGCATTTTTATTGCGTCCCTCCTATTTGCTGTGCCTGCTCATAATTAAATACTGCCCATGGTGTCTCGTCTATCTTGGTAATGTTCTCTTGGACATCGATGAATTGGATTTTCTTTATGGACTCGCTCCGCTGAGAGAAAATAAGATTCAAGTTCTGCACCTCCCCACTGGCAGGGTGGCTCAGTCTCAAGAGGGTGTTTGGCATTGAGGTCAGGAGCCTCCTCACAGCATTCTCAAAGTGCCTGATCTGGAGTCTTGGAAAGAAAATGAAAAAAGTACCAGGTCTTCTTGTCCACAGAGCAACCCCAGTGAGAGATGACCCAGGATATGAGGCAGCTGCCTCTGTTCTGCTTGGGAAAGCCTGGGGCCCAGAGTCTGGCAATAATCCTAGAAGGTTAGAAAAGAGGGGCTAAGGAGAGGGCCAAGGGATGAGGCGCTCTAGAAGGGAGACTCTAGGCTTTCATCCAGGACTCTAAACAGAACCGTGGGGCTGGTTGTAATCCCCGTATTCCCATCTGTCAGACTCACCATTGATCTCTTTACACAACTCAAAATCACAGACCCACAGTCATGGCCGCAGCTGTGTCCCTCAGGCCATCCCTCTTCTGTGTCATGACGTTCCCTCAGTATCCACTCTATTTCCAAGGAACTGCCTTGCACTCTCCATCTTTTTCTCCACCTCTGCTCTTTAACCAAAGCCCAGCATCTCCTCTCATCCTGTCCCATTTGGGCCACAATAAAGGGTGGGTGAAATGAAATTTGAATCTTCTCAAGTGCAGGTTTATCACTTTACTGATTCACAAGGTGTGTCCCTAGACCAGCAGCATCAACTTGCATTTGGGAACTTGTTAGAAATGTAAATTCTAGCCCAGCTGGTGGCTCATGCCTGGCTTGTAATCCCAGCACATTAGGAGGCAGAGGTGGGAGGATTCCTTGAGTTCAGGAAGTCAAGGTTGCAGTGAGCCAGGATCCACGATTGCTCCAGTCTAGGGGACAGAGGGAGACTCTGTTAAAAAAAAAAAAAAAAAAAGAAAGAAAGAAAGAAAAGAAAAGAAAAGAAAGAAAGAGAGAGAGAGAGAAAGAAAAGAAAGAAGAAAAAGAAAGAAGACAAGAAAGAGAAAGAAAAGAAAGAAAGAAAGAAAAAGAAAGAAAGAAAGAAAGAAAGAAAGAAAGAAAGAAAGAAAGAAAGAAAGAAAGAAAGAAAGAAAGAAAGAAAGAAAGAAAGAAAGAAAGAAAGAAAGAGAGAAGGGAAGGAAGGAAGGAAGGAAGGAAGGAAGGAAGGAAGGTGAATTCCCGGGTTCCACTCCAACCTAATGAATTAGAGACTTTGGGGGTAGGATCCAGGCCCCTGTGTTGTAATAAGGTCTCCAGTCATCATGATGCATTTTCATATTTGACAGCCACTGCATCACTCCGTCTGACTCTTCCACCAACCCTCACAGCATCTCTTCCCCAGCTCCACACAATACGTAATTACCAACTATTTCCTACCAATCACTGACTCCAGGCCGCTCCCCTGCTTCCTAAAAGAAACTAACTGCCCTGCCTCTGACCACTCTCCAAGGAGCTGTGCTTGCCTCCTCTCACATCCCTCCTCTGCATCTTCTTCCTGGGCAATGTCGTCTTTTCTCACAACTTCAGCTGTCACCTCTAGGCTGATGATTCTCACATGCGCATTTCTAACGAGCAACTCTCTCCCAAGTGCTAGAAATACACTTCTTTCTGCCTATCGGGCACCTGACCTTGAATACACCAGGCACCTCACTCACCTGTCCCAAACAGAACTCCCCCACACTGATGTTCCAGGTTCCTTATTTTAGTTCATTCCCTGCCTTGACTCTGCACAGAGATTTCTCTGACTGAGACTTGCGAACACACAGTCACCTATAATCTACTATAACCTTCTTATCCCCACTCCCTTATCATCCAAGCAAAGTGGTGGTGGTCAGGGGAAGGGAATGTCATTCCTACACACCCCTCAGGCAGCTCTTTGGTATGGGTTTCCATCCTTGTCGTTTCTCTTATGTGTCAAAACTCTTTTTGCATTAGAATGGTGGAGAAAATGAGTATTATTTGCACCTCAGGTCCCATCTAGGGATGGTCCTATTCCTCTGCAGCTTAGTTTCTAGGATCTCTGATTCCTCTCCACTTGCTCAGCAGCCCTAAGCTGTGTGATGAATCTCCCTCTAGCAGAGAAAGGAGGAAAGGGAGATGTCCCACGGTCCCTAATCTTCCTGTCAGGGTCTGGCCTAGCTGGCCATTCTCCTGAAATCTCAGAGTGGTAGCCACACAGACATGTGCTGTCAGGGGACATTCCCTGTGGCTCTGGATCCTGAGCTGGCCCCAGAGAGACCCCTATCTAGGCAAGCAGCCTAGAATACAGTTAACCTTCAATAAGTGTTTGTTGAATGAATAACAAAACACTGAAGAATGGAAGGGGCTCTCAGAGTACCTTGTGCCAGTCCCTGCCTTTCCAGCCCATCTAACTCCAATGGGTCTATGCAGAAAGGAGCTAAGGCAGCAAAGAGGAAGATGGAGAGAGACTTGCAAAAAACGTTTCTTTGTGATTTTCTCTTCTGTTTGCCACTGAGGAAGATCTCTGGATCAGGAAAAGCATGTAGGCTTCCCAGGGCAGCAATCCCTTATCCTTCTTGCCCTCCATCCTGGGCCTGTGCCCTTCCAGGTTATGGGCAGAAAGAAGTAGACAGACTAGATTGGAGACAACTTTAAGTGAATTCAATTACCATAGCAACCAAAACCACCAGAATGGAGATTAGGCTACAGACAGCAGCAATCCTGGCACCCAGGAGAGGCAGCAATCTGAAGGCCATTGCTGCAAGGCCGAGGGAAAAGGGGCACCCAGCTCATCCGCCCAGCATTCTCCAGCTCACTTGTACTTTCTGGACTCTGCAGAGCTCTAACCTAGCAAAGAGCAGACATTCATCCCTGCCTGGAGTTGGACAGCCTGGAGGTGTATGGGGGTCAGAGTAAGAGCAAATGCTGGCTTCTTATTTCCTAGTGTGCCCTTCTATGGAAGGTCAAGGTACTGGTTTGCCTTCTGCACTTCCCTGCAGCATAATATTTAAGAATAGCAGCTCTGGAATCACACTGTTTGGTTTCAAATCCCAGCTCTGCTATCTGATCTTAAGCCAATTGCTGAACTTCTCTGCACCTCTGTTTCTTCATCTCATAAATGGGGATGACAGTACCTGCTTCAGAGAAGCATTGTAAGGACTATAAAATACGAAAGCAGAGAAAGGCTTAGAACACTGTGTGGCACATAGTAAATGTCAGGGAAGAGTTTCTGTTGCTGTCATTGCTGTTATTGATTTCATAATGATGATGATTCCAGTCTCCAGCTACTCCTGGCCCTTGTCTATTGCCCTGCTTGTGAGCACCAACTTTGTCAAGTTGAGGTGCCCAGCCTGAGGCAGGCAGAGATAATTCTTGAGAGGCTAATAAATTGGTTCATAGTGGGCAGTCCTCCTCCTGCTCCTGAAGCCAATAAGAATCCCAGAGGACTGCACAGGCCACCTGACAAACAACTGAAGGTTTTGCTCTCTGGGGGGCTTCATCTGGGCCCACCAACTGTGGTCAGCGTGGGGAATCTCTGTAAGAACCAAACCCCAGACAGCTGGTGTTCTCATTTACCTACTCATTTCCCTTGAAAGATGTTAAACAAGTCTTTGATCATTTTAGTCCAAAACAGCTGTTGCCTTCCCTGAGGGTTGAACCCTTATCTGTAAAGTGGGGATAAATATAAGGGCTAATTTCAGAAAAATAATTGACCTATTCATGTAGAACTGAGAGTGAAGGTAGGCACCACCTTTACAGCCTTCGTCTCATGTGTTTTCAGGCTTTATTTCCCAGTGGCATGTGAGTGTCCAGAGAGTAAATACGTCACCCTTCATTTAAGTGAAGAACTTGAGATCATGTCCTGGGAAGGTATTGTCTAGTCCATCTTCAGGGAATGTGCTCATTCCTCAAACAGTTTTTGAGCACCAGTGATGGACCAGAACTTGTGCCACTGCTGGGGATACCAAGATTGACAAGACTTCAAGAGTTCAGCTTGGCAGTGAAGAAAGAACTCAGGGAAACACAATACAAAGTGCTCTTTGACAGGGGTGGGGCGGGGGGAAGTGTGGAGAGGACACTGAGGGCAGGACAATTAACCCCACGTGGGGTAGTGGGGCTGGGCATCAGAGAGGCCAGGCATCTGGATTGGTGTGGAAGGAAGAAAACAATTTTGCCCAGTGGAGAACTTGGAGGAAAGACTCTGCAGGCAGGGAGAACAGCAGGTGCAAAGAGGAAGTGGGGCAGGCCTGGTGTGTCTGGGGGAAGGTGAGAAGTTTAAGGATGATAAAGCGTATGCACATGCGCGTATGCATGCTTGAGCGTATGTGTGTGCACACGTGTGCTGATTGGGGGACAGGAAGGGGGTGGGAAGAAGAATGATGGGGGATGAGACCCAAGAGTTAATCTCTCCTCCTATATCTCAACTGTGATCAGCAGTTCTATAATCCTTTAGCTTCTGTGGCCTGCTATGCTGGGATTTGCTCACCTTTATTTTGAAAATGTATCCCCCTATAACCAAAGGAGTTGTTGAGTTTGTTTCAGGTGAACCCAGCCTGTTTCTGAAGATCTGCATTGCTCTCAGGCCTTGAATGTCCCCAGCTGACAGGTCTCTCCAGTCCAGCATAAACAGCTCTGGCTGGAAAAGACCCTGAGAGAGAACTATGACCACCTTCCTTCCTGGAAGGACTGCATCTACACCCCCAGCAACTCCGCTTTGCATTCCTGTGTGCCAGATTAGCACAGTCATTTGTCCAGGCAGTACAGCCTGACCTGGGACCTTCTTGTGCTGCTCCACATCCAGCCAGTCAGAGTTCTGATCATTTTTACCACAAACATATTTCTCTCGTGTTCCCTCTTGTCCATTCCCAGTACCATTGCCCTAGTTGAAGCCCTCCTCATCTCTCTCCTGGAATACTGCAATAGCCTGCTAATTGGTCCCCCCGCTTCCCATCTGGTCCTCCTCAAATCCATCCTCCACATGGCCGGGCCAGAGTGGTTTTTTCAAACAAGATCTGACTGCATTATGCATCTGCCTGAAGCCCTTCGGTGGCACATCATGGCCTGCAGAATAGGGTCCAACTCCTAAGCTTGCCACACAAGACCTCCATAGGCTGCTTCCCCCGCTCGGTCCTGATGTACCCTCCCTCTGGCTTCACATTCCAGGCACACGCTGTGATGTTTCATGCCCTGGTGTCTTTGCCCTGCCTGGTGGTCACATCATTCCCTCACTCATTTGGTAGATTCCTGCCTGCTTTCCAGGCTCCGCTCAGATGTCGTCTCCTCCAGATCATCTTCCCTGACAGCTTGGCTGGACCAAATGTCTCCTCCCTGTGCTTCCCGAGAGTCCACACACACCCCTATCACACATACTAGCTCTGCCACTACTGCAGCTGTGTGACGCATGCCTCCAGTTCTTCATCTGAAAATGGAATCATAGCTCTATCTCATTGGATCATTTTGGGAATTTGTAAATCTAGCTTCTAGTCACCCCTCAGGCTTCACTGACCCCAGATGAGGTTTTAGTAAGCCTAACCATCAGTGTAGAATGCAGATTCACTGTCTGTCTTTCTCTTTAAACATGAGCTGTACTCCAAGAACACAAAGTCAGTATCTATCTTGCTAACCACCATACGCCCGGCACAGCAATTGCATATTCAACATTTGTGTGTAAATGAATGAATGAATTGTTTAAGAAGTTTTTATTGAACTAACATTAGCGGATAAAGACCTATCAGTTCAAATAAAATGTTTATTGAATGCCAGGTTGCCAGATTCCTGTTAATATGTAGGTAGGGCAGGGGAATACAGATAAGACAAAGCACGCTGACAGCAAAGCATGGCCAAAACAGCATCTTGAGTTGGGAGTTGCATTCAACTCAGTAGCACTTGAATAGAGTGAAATGAGGAGAAAAGGAATCTTCTAGAGAAAAACAGTAAGTCACTCCCTCTCCTGACCCTCATCACCATCCCACTGATGCAAGCAGTGCTGTAATTCACTAAGAAGGCTGTTGTGTTTCCTTTTCTGTCCACGTCAGGAATCTGGAACAAAGAAGGAGCCTGCTAACATTGAATGTGTATTTGCAAAATTGACTCAGGCATTAGTTAAGAAGTCATTAGCTTACCACTTTGGAGATTCTAGTCTGTCTCAGTGGGAAAAGAGCCCCACGGAGCTATCAGGAAGGGTATTCACTCTCTCATCAACAAAGAATTTAGCATTTTCTAACTTCTTTAAGCTTGTGGCTGTTTTTTTGTTGTTGTTGTTGTTTTTTCACACCGAGGCTGGCTGTCTCCATTCTTTATGACTCTGGGCATGATTTAACACATACACTTAAAAAATGGAAGAACAGCTTCTTAAATTTGCAGTAAATGTATTGTTCAATAGATTTGATTTACTAGTTATGAGCCATGGAAGAGCCACCATGGCGATTTATTGTCATGTTGTCTCAGGCATTGGAGTCACTGCCTCTATCTGCTCCGATCCCATAAAAGTAATCCAATGAAGCGAAGACCCACAGCACTTCTCGGCACCAGTTTGGATTGTGACTGCCACACCCTATTTTGTATATCAGGCCCCCCTTTCAGATGATGGGATGATGGCAAGTAGGAGGGGGAGTGGGGCATGGCCCGTGGATTTAGTAGCACTTGTTTCACAGTGGCTGGCTGGGGTCAAGGAGCATAGGTTTCTGGGCATTACAGCTTGTGAGAGATTTACAGGGCTCCACTTGCCTCCAGTGACTCTGCAGAGGAATTAAGTCGATGGGAAATGTGTGCGCGTGTGTGTGTGTGTGTGTGTGCGCGCGCGCGCGTGTGTGCCTGTGTATGTGTTGAAAGGAGGGAGGGACTGAGACTCATGATTTAGATGGATTGGGAAGGGTCAGCCTCTTGAGAAAAACCTCCACGAAATAGTCTCTGCTTTTGATACCTGAACTGAAAACATCTGCTGTTCCCTAAACATGGCTGGGAAGTGTGGTACGTTCTATAGTGGGAAAGGGGGTGGGAGTGGGGAAGAAGTATTTCCAAGCTAAGCCCTACATGTAGGAGTTAGCTAAACAGACATGGGGAAGGATAGAGTCCCTGCAGAAGGAACAGCCTGAGCAAACACTAAGGGGTAAAAGCAAACCTGTGAGTTTAGAGAACTGCAGCACTTTCAACGTGGCAGGAACACCAGGTTCAAGGGGCCCAGGAGTAGAAAGTGGAAAAGCAGAAGTAATCAATGATTCAGTAACAACAGGAGACATGTTGAGATATGTTTACTCAATTCTGAGGGCAGTGAGAATTATAGAAGGATTTCAACTAATGGGCAACATTGTTGGATATGTGTTTTTGAAAAATCGCTCTGGCTGCTGTGTGAAATATCCCTAATCCAGGCCAGGAAGTGCAGCCCTGTCAGATGCCAATATCTTGGCATCTAATGCTCAGCATCTACACAGTTGCTGGGGAGGGAATGATGTGTGGACCCTGCTCTCAGGACTGTCTGGAGAACAGGGTCAGACAGAGCTCCTTCTGTTTGAGGAAGTCATATCCAAATTATGTTACCAGTGAGTACAGGAGGGCCATAGGATGATTGCCTGAGAGTTAACTAGGAAAGGTAAGAAAAAAGATCCAAGGTTCAGGTCAGGGGAGAGGCCTTTATATCTGTGACAATCTGATTGCTGGCTATGCTACCCTGCGTCCTCTCGTAAGCAGCATCCCTAGCTTCTTCCAGCTTTTCTGCGGGGGTCTGAGGAAGGGTGCATTGTGAATGAAGGTCTATCTAAGACAGCATTATCCAACAGAACTTTCTGTGATGACAAAAATGTTCTCTGTCTGCACATTTCCAATGTGGTAGCCATTAGCTACATGAGACTACTGCATACTTGAAACGTGAGCCTGCAATTAAGAAACTGAATTTTTAACTTTATTTTAATTAATTTAAACTTTAATTTAAACCGCCCCATGTGGCTAGTGGCTATCATATTAGCACAAATCTAAGATGCGAGATCTCCTTGAAGACAGTCCTATCACATGCTGAGCATGTAGGTGGTTCTTATAAGCAATTTTTATTTGTTATGCCTGGAGGCAGTGTGGTTTAGGGGAAGACTTTGGACATTGGCATAGTCAGATTGAATTTAAATCCCATCTGTGCCACTGTATTGGTCAGGCTAGGCTTTACTACTTTAACATGCGTCACCCACATTTCAGCAGTTTCACATAATAAAAATTTATTTATTTATTTATTTTGCTTATTTCACAGTTCAAAGAAGGTTGGGAGGGATCTCTACTTCACATAGTCACCCAGGGACCCAAGTTCCTTCGTTCTTGTGGCTCTGTCCTCTTCTAAGCCCTTGAAATTTTTTCCATTCAGCTAGTGGATGGAGAAACAAAGAACATGCTAAACTGCCCTAGATGTTTTTTATGGGACTGGCCTATATTACTTTGGCTAGAACTTAGTCAGACGGCCAAACCTAACTGCAAGAGAACCTGGGAAAGTAATCTAACTGTATCTACAGAAAAGAGGAACTGAATTTGATTAGCATCTAGTCAGTCTCTGCCACAAGTAACTACTACCTTAGGTCTTAGTTTTCTTATCTGTAAAATGGAACCAACATGAGAACTGGTGAAAGCTAAATGAAGTAAAGTATGTGGAAAATGATGAATCCAGCTGGGATTCATGACCATGACTCTTTTCTCTCAGCTTGGATCTCATCACAGCTATTGAGCATCATCAATGCTGACAAAAAAAAAAAAAAAAGCTTCACATAGTGGCACCTCTACCAGACATTTTATGGGTTCCTTTTTCTACCCAAGGAAAAGGACAAACTTTGGACAGCATTCAGCAAACCCTTAAGCTTGCCTAACCCAGAGACCACTCCTGGGCATGTATGCGGGTACTGGCCAAATGTTCTTAGCATCATGAGGGCGGAAAGAATGACTTCTCTTTTAGAGAGATGGATTTTGTTGGATGTAACAAAGGTGCAATCACAGAAATATTTACAGATGAAATTATATTTGGAATTTGTTTCAAAATTATGGTAGGGGAGTGTATGATTGGCCATGAGTTGGTAACTTTCAAAGCTAAATGACATGTTCATGGGTGTATATTATACAATTCTTTCATCTTTTGTATATGTTTGAAATTTTCCTTGATAACAAATTTAGTTATTTCCCTTTTTTCTTTCTTTACCTTGCAGTCTCAGCTCAAAGAACATAATAAAGAATTCTGTGAGCGCCATGAGGACTCATCTTTAATGAGGATTTTGCAGAGAAGTCCAGAAGTCTCTGATGATTTTGCAGTGTGGGGACAATAGCTGGACTGTCTTTCTTTACTTGTTGATTCACCAAAGCAATTAATGACTTTGTAGCTGAGTCTCCTGCAAACCTAGTGAGGCAAAAACACCCAACTCTAGCCTTGAGCTCTGAAGAAAAAAAATCCACTTGAGTATAAGTATCATAGATGTGCAATGCCGGAAAGGCCTTGGTGCTCATGAGCTGTGTCTGTTTACTAAGAAGAGGTTGGTATATAAAATGAGTGCCCAAATTTCCCTATTACAACACTTTTGCAAAAGCTGGAGACTTGATTTTCCAGCTGCAGAATTCAAACATGGACCACCTTGTTGCTTACAATGCATCAATAGTACCAGTTTTATGAAAGGGCAGGACTCTGTGGAATTGGGAAAAGTCTCCTGGGACCCCAAACTTTCCCCATTACTTTGATGAATGCTTGAAGTACCATCCACTCTATTTCACTGCCTTGGTTTAAGGCTCTGACCTACTACTGCCTTGGTTTAAGGCTCTGACTACTAAAATGTGAATACTGTATCTCTGGATGAGATGGTCACTTACACATCAGTTCAAATAATTTTATCAGTTCTTGTTAATGAGGAGGAAATGGAGAGAAATGGGCTGAAGCTCAAGGCTACAGAAATGGGGTTGCACAGAATGGAGAGAGGAGCCACTGGGGTGAGGGGAGTATCTAGGGACAGACTTCTCTGATTTCACACATTTACCAAGGTTCAGTAGAAACAGTAATTACATAGAAAGAACTCAGGTGATCTGTCTAAACTACACAATACTGCTTGTAAAGCTGTACCCAGGATTTAAAAGACCTAGTTTCAGACACATGTAGACTCAGTGACAATATTAAAACAGCCAACATTTTTATTATTGTATATGAAACATGTGTATGCATTATCTAACTCAGTCCTCATGAACCTTATGAGTTGATGCCATCATTATCACCCTTTTTGCTAGGTGAGGGAACTGAGCATCAGAGAAAAAAAGTGGTTTGCCCAAATTCACACAGCTGGTGAATGACAGAGCCAAGACTTGAAACCAGGTCTATCCAGAGCCCATATTCTCACCACTAAGCCTCCACTGTCTCAGATCAGTGATGTGCTTTTCATGCAAGTTTATACGTAAAGTTCAGTAGCCTTTGGTCTTGGCACCTTCCTGAGCCAAGCCATAGTTTGGCTAATACATTTTTGACAGGTCCCCATTTTGGCTTTCATGGTGAGCCATCAGCTTCAGGTAGTCAGGAACATTTTCAATGGACCATGCCCTGGCTGTGCCCAAGGAGGTGATATTCTGAGTATGTGATTGACATTCTGCCAGAAAGGAAAGAAAAGAGTTATCTGAAAACCAATCTGGTTCAAGAAAAGAACACTGGCAAGGTCTCTGCAGGCAGCATCGACTGAGGGCTCACTTTGTAGATAGGAAAAGCCTTTCCTTTCCTCCCCACTGGAGGAGGGGGGCTTTGGGGCTCTTTTCATCTAGGATCAGCTGAAAATCGAACACCCTCATTCTTTCTTTCTGTCCTCATGCTAGTGCATAAGATCAATCAGATAGGACATGGAGACCAACCAGTTGACAAATTAATTGCATATTCCCAGTTACATACAATCAAGGGAGCCACGTAAAGTTAAAATAAATTATTAATGTAAATGTACTGAACATCTGCAATGTGCTGAGCACTGAGCTAGGACTCAGAAATGGCTAAGATGACGGTCCTTGCCTTCAACAGCTTGAAGTCCAGAGAGGGATACCACCATGCAGAAAACAAGGCCATACAGGTCATAAGAACCATATTTGAGGTACGCAGGAAGGACTGAAAATCCAAAGTGGGGAATGATTAGTTCATCCCAGGATGCGGGGGAGGACTTTACCAATACTTACGTGACTTTTGTCTTGGTATTTAATGTTTGAGGCTAAGTGGAAGTTTGCTAGGAAGACAAAGGAAATAGGAAGTGGTGGAAGGCATTTCTGGAAGAGGGTGCAGCATATACAAAGGCATGAAGATATGAAATTTTGCAGGTAATGAAGAAAAGATCTACATGCTAGAAAGATGTGAGTAAGTAGAAGAAGGTAAGGCTGGAAAGAAAGTGGGGGATATACCATGATAGGAGCAGGGTTTTTTAGAGGAAACAATCGATTGCAGAAGGATTAAGGCTGCTGGTGAGATGAAGCATAGAGGTGCCTATGTACAAAGATGGAGATGCATGGTGGATCATTACTGGGGCCAGAAGAATGCAGGAAGAAATCATAAGCATCTGAGTAAACTTGAAACCATGGGCTTGCATCAACTCTCCAGGGCAAAGGGCAGAGAGAAGCAAAGAAGGCCCAGGACAGAAACCTGGGAAACATCAGTACACAAGCAAAAGAAATCACCAGCAGAAAACAAGTCATTGCACCTAAGAGTTATATCCCCAGCCTCCACTCACCCTTCTCCAGATTTTCTAGCAAGAAACTAAACAAACGATTAGGATTTTCCCCCCAACTCCCAGTACCTGTCTCCCCTTCTCATATTTGCTTTCCTCCTTCTCTTCCCTTCTATTCCTTCCCTCGCATCTCCCTCCAAGGGAGGTCTTGATGAGCAGAAAACCTCCACCTGGACTTTGCCTCCCCCAGGAGCTGCCTTGGTTGGAGCAGGGGTCAGGCTGGCAGAAGGTCCACTGGAAGGGCTGACTTTCAGAAGCTCCACTGGGGCCGGGTAACTTGGATGGCTTCTCATTTGCTGTAACTGGTTTAAGTGTATTGATCAATGAGATGACCATCCAGGCCACTACTGGCCTCCAAATGGACTTAGGGCTGCAGGAAGCAAGAGTTCTCCACCCTCAGAAAGGGACGAGAAGCATCTGAACTAGAAGTTGTGAGCATTCAGCCATTGGGGCCACCAATGTTGAATAGCGCCTCCTGGCCTGCAAGCTGGACAACCTGGGCTGATACCTGGCAGACAAAGCCCTGGCCTTCTGAGACTGGGGCAAAGCTCCTCAGTATTTATGTCACCACCTCCTACCCCACCTTGGGAAACTAGAGAAAGCCAAGCCACCCCCAAGCTTTGGAATTCCTCAGGCAGACATCACCCTGAAGAAAAATAGGGTGCATCCCCACCCTGGACATACTGAGCCTCCACCTCTGTATTAGTCCAGATTTATTTGGCTCATGGTTTCTGCAGGCTGTACAAACGCAGCACTAGCATCTGCTTCTGGTGAGGTCCCAGGAAGCTTTTATTCATGGTGGGTGGGAAGGGGAAGCAGATGTGTCACATAGCAAGAGAGGGAGCAAGAGAGAGAGGAGGGAGGTGCCAGACACATTACAACAACCAGCTCTCACGTGAACTAATAGAGCAGGGACTCACTCATTACCATGGGGAGGATACCAAGACATGCATGAGGGATATGCTCCCATGACCCGAACACCTCCCACTAGGCCCACCTCCAACACTGGGGATTGCATTTTAACATGAGATTTGGAGGGGACAAATATTCAAACTACGTCAACCCCACACCTAACTTATGGAGGCCAAACACAGGAGAGGACAAGAGTGTCCTCTTAGGGAAGCCCCTCTATCTGACTGAGGAGGATACTCTACTTTCAGAAGCAGGGAAACCAAGGATCCTGGGATAGTGGCAAAAGGGAGAGGTCAGAGCTCCAATCTAGCTATGCAGCCTCACATGTTCTGGAGTGTCCCTCTCCACCAGCTGGTTCTCTATCAATAAAATGATGGTAGTATCTATAGTGCAGGATTATGGAAAATCTATCAAGGAGCCCAACATATGGTGGCTCCTCAACTTACGGCTGATATGCTAAGCCGAGCATTTGCAATGTTGCTTTCATCCCTTGGACAGCCTCCTGTCCTTCAGAGCTCCTCTTCCTGCTAGCAGCTTCCTGTGGGCCCATCTTCTTTCTTTACATGCTCGCAAACTGAGGTGAAATAAACTCTAATAGCAACTGAATAAAAGCTCACATGCCCAGCTATGGGAATAAGGGATGGAAGGCAATGGCAGTATGAAAGTGAGAGTATCCCAAACCCAAGGGGATCCTCAGGGAGAACGAGGTGCCACCCTCCTGAGTTTCTCACTGGAGCTCACTTTCATAAAGCCTTGCTTTCAGTGGTTAAATAAGGGAGGCTGGGACCACATGGATAGTGAAGGTCCTGGGACTTACTCGTCAGCATAAAATCGGCTCCCTAGAAATGTCCCATGGGTTTCTGACATGGTCAAGCCCATTCCTCATCTTTACCCCTAGACTCTTCCTCTATTCCTTCAACAGAAATCTCCCTTTTCTGGGACTTACAGAATCAGCTATCTCAGCAAGGTGAACTTGACTCCCTGTGGACTGTGGCCTGGCATTTTTATTGTTACATGGATGGGTGGGTGAGTGACTATATGTGTCTCTGTGTACAATCCGGCAGTTCTATCTTCCTCCTCAGACAGATTTCTTTGCACCTCCTGCCTGCACCACTCCTACCTTGAACAACAACAACCAACAATTATATTGTACTTCCCATGTTCCAGGCACGATTCTAAGCACTTGGTCTGTGTTACTTCATTTAATCTTCACAACCCTATAAAGTAGACAGTATTATTTATTGCCATTTGAGAGAGGAAGAAATGATGGCACAGAGGGATTAAGTACCTTCCACATGATCACACAGCTAATTAACAGCAGAGGCAGGTTCAAACCCAGGCAGTCTCACCTCAAAGTCTGTGCTTTTTACTTCCAAGGTACATAGCACCCTAAATGTAGAAAGGCTGTAACCCTCAGAGGTACAGCCCACCCCCAAAATTCTTGCCCCAGCATGGGGCAGATTGCTAAAATAGGACAGCTATAAGCAGTGAGGGTGGGAGTGACCCTTAAGGACACCCTGAGGCATATGAGGCATAGCTTCAAAAAGAGACCCTGAACAGAGCAGCCCTGGGAAACAGCCACGCAGACACACCAGCCTGGCACGTCAGCAAAGAAGCAGCCGACTTTGAGCTGGGCTGCCTATTACCCTGACAGTCCACACGGTGACAAGCTTTGCAAACACCGGCCAGAGCCATGGGACTAAAGAAGAATCCTCATGTGTGCACAGCTTGGAAAGGACACACACACAGAGAAAGAATAGTCATCCATAGAAGCACCATCTTTAAATAGAAAAGATAGCCTGAAATACACCCTGAGCTCGCGGGTGCACACACACACAGACACACACGGCCAGGGCCAGAGGAGTGACTGAACAAATGCCTCAGCTGTGCTGGTGGCAACGGGAGGAAATCTAGTGCCCTGGCAGCTCCTGACTTTCAGTTCCTATTTAAAATGTCTGAATTGGGAGCATCGACAAGCTCCCAAATTAGCTTTTTAAATAGAAGCTGAGAGTTAAAGGAAAAGCGGCCGTGTCATGGGGGAAAAGCAAGTGAAAATCCCGGCCAGGCCGGGACCAGAGGCAGAGGGGGAAGGTGAGGACAGGCAGTGCTGGAAAGATGCAATAGATGACTGGGGACTGGTAGGAGGGACAGCATCTCCTGGGCAGTAGGGCTACTCCAGCTGCCTGAGCCAAGGGGCCTCCTTTCTCCCCATTGCTTGCTCTCATTTTGCAGATCACCTGGTTGTAGGAAGGGCTGGTAAACAAAACTCACACTGGCCTAGACTAGAAATCCCAGTCTTTCCTATTTTCCCTAGATGGTTAAGACAGAAAGGAGAGAATAGTCTACAGCTACCACACTTAAGCAATGAGTTACAAGCTTATGAGGAAAGAGGAGGCAGGTGTCTGGACCAGTGTCTGGTCTTCAAACGGAGCTTACGAGTCTCAGGAGGCCACAACTGTCCCGTTAGTTGACTTTCTGAGGAGAAAAGATGTCCCCAACTGTCTCCTGAGGCCTCCAAACAGTGAGGAAGACTCAACCCCTGAGCTGCCCCCAAGATGCTAAACAACAGAGAGAATGTACAGGAGTTCAAACCTGGGCAGAAAAAAAATATGGGTTTCACTTTCCCGACCTGAACATGGGACGGAGGACTGAAGGAAAGTGCCCCCCCCTCCTGAGTAGTGACCACCCAGGACCCGAGGCACTGTCTCCCCGGGGTCAGAGGAACTGAGGTGTGCAGTTGCCAGAAAATTAGCCCTTCCCCAGAGGGAAGGGAGGAGGGAGGTGGGAGCAGCGCCAGGGCCTTCCCTGAATTCTTCCCCTGTCTGCCAGGGAGTGGCAGTGTTGTTAATCATTATTACTGTATGCAAATCCCACACAGCTCCGGGACTCCTGGCAAACGCTAATGGAGCCCACGCCCACCTCCTGAAGGGCCAATTGTGTACCTTTTAAACTGACAGACTGAAGGGGGCTCCGGAAAAAGTGAGAGTGAGTGAATGAGGGACTCCAAGGTGCCAGGGGCCCACAAGGGCCCAGACCACAATTACCGACTCCCACTCCTTCATCTGGAAGAGGGCTAGGGGTTCTCACAAGCCAGAAGCCCCGTTCCGGATTCAGGGAGGTCGTTTTCCAGCCCTGGGTCTACAGTTGTCCTAGGGTCTAGAACACCCTCGCAGTCTAGAACACCCCCACGGTCACAACGCACTTTGCGTTCCTCTGCCTCGGCACCCACCTCTCCACACCCAGAAATGTGATCTCTCAAGCCAAGCGTTCCCCGTCCCTGCTGGGGCACCGAGCTGCCTCGCTTCCGGAGCGCCGGGCCGAGATCGGGGGTTCCGGGCACCGAGGCTGGAGACACCGGGAAAGCCGGAGCCGCGGGTCCGCCCAGCGTCGGGGACTGCGCCCTTTGCGCGCCGCCGCCCTGAGGGTCGGAATCTGGGCCAGACACCTGGCCCTGTGGGCCCATGCTGACCTTCCCACTCCCCATCCTGGGTCGACGAGGCACAGGGCAGTGGGGACCCATGGGCTTCATGGAGGGACTGAGGAGCTGGGCGGGCTCCCGTTGGAAGGGGACCGGCTCGGGTGAGAGTTCACGCTCTCAAGTCCAGACTCTCGGTCTGGGTAGTGGGTAGATGTGGCGGAATAGGAGGGCGAATCTCGACCTTCCGATGGTGTCTTCGCCCTCCGAGAGGAGAGAGAGCGGCTCATACGTGGGGTTAGAGGCAGTGTGTCCCCTGGGTACCTCTTCAGCCTCTGCACTCGGAGCTGAGAGCCGGGGGCCAGCCGCGAAGCCTCCGCGGTAGGGGGCCCCACCTTGCCAGGTGGCCGGGCTTGGTCTCAAGCAGATGCTGCTGCCCTGTGGACAGTCAGCGAGAAATAGACACACAGCTAGGTGCACACACACCCCACGCGCGCACACGCCGGCGCTCCCTGCCACCTCTCCGTGGGTCCCCAGCCACACACGCCCCCGAACTTACGCTCACGCCGTACTCGCCGCTCCTCCCCACCCCCAAACCCAGCTCACCTTGCCACACTCACCCCCGTGCCCACCCTCGCTGGCACACGCGCTCACACCCGCGTCGGTACACTCCGCCACCTCCAGGCACACCCTAGGATTCCTCCACTCGCCCGGGGAGACGCACCAGGCTCTGCCTCGTTTCCCCACCCCCCGCTCACGCGCGCGCCCCTCTCCACACACACAGACACACACACGCACTCACACTCTTACACACCCTCGCGCGCGGAGTCACTCCCCCTCGCACGCCCTCGCCCTGGGCACCCTCCCGCGGCGAGACTCCGGGTCCTCCTCCTCTCTCCCTCCGCTGCCTGGCGGCTCGGCTCTCTCCGGCCCGGCGCTCTCCGGCCCGGCCTGGGGCCGCAGGGCCCGCGGGGATCGGAAGAGAGCCGAGGGCGCAGCCTTGCCGCCTCCCCCGGACTCTCCTCTCCTCCCCGCCCCGCCTGCGCCGCGCCCCCACCACCTCCCCCCTCGGGAAAGGGACCCAGAGAGAGGCAGCCCGTGGCCGGCCGGGCTCCGCTCGGCGCGGCGCCGGCAGCGGCGGGGGCAGGGAGCGAGCGAGGGAGCCCGCGAGCCCGCAAGCGGAGCGGCGAGGCGGGGAGGGGACGCACTGCCGAGCCGGGGCTGGAGCGGCGGAGGCTGCGGCAGCGGCGGCGGCGGCAGTGGCGGCGGCAGTGGCGGCGGCAGTGGCGGCGGGGGAGGGAGGGCCCCACGGACGGACGGACGCACGAACCGACCGAGCGAGGGAGGCAGCGAGCGAGACTTCGCTGGCGAGGAGGAGCCGCGCAAGCGGCGGCTGCTGGGCGCTTCCCCGCGCTGCTGGGCGCTCGGCGCCTCCGCGGCCCCCGGCTCCCGGCTGCAGCTTCCTCGCGCGCGCGGGGCGCCGGGCGCGGGGCCCGGGCTGGCTTCGCGGAAGGTAAGAGGGACGCGACCGAGCCTTCTGGAGCCAGGAAGTGCGAGGAGCGCTGCTCCCACGCCTGTTGCTCCGGCTGCCCACGCGGCACCCTCCCACTCCCGCGCCCGGGTGGGTGGGCGCTGGGGCGCCGGAAGGATTGGGGGTGGGGCCCGTGCGGTGGGGGAGCAGGCAGCCGGCCCGGGGGCGTCGGTTCCCTCGGGCTATGGAGCCACCTCCGGGCAGCCAGGCGCTGGGGTTCGGGGGTGGGGTGTGAACCTCTGCCCTCTTTCCATTGGCCTGTCTTCCCTCGGCGGGTGCCAGAGACAGGTGGCGAAGGCTTGCTCCGTCCCCGCTCTTGGTGAGGGGAGAAGGAGAGAAATGGCTGGAAGTGGAAACCGGGAGCGGTTTGGGGCGCTTCGCAAAGTTCTCCAGCCCGGCGAGCCGGCGGTGTGTCTACCAGAGGCTGGGGGCCAGTCCGTCTGGTCCTGCCCGACGCCGCTTCCACCCCGCGAGCTCTGGGAAAGGTCTCTACGTGACGCCAAGGGCCGTCGAGGCCCCGGGGAGGGGGATCGAAAGACTCACTTTGCGAGGTGTTTACATTGGAGGTGGGGGACGGGAAGGGACTGGGCAAAGTTACCTGGACTCAACTAAATTCCTGCGCTTGCTTAGTGTCGACATTTGAATACGATCCAAGATGTTCTGCTTTTATCCCGGGCAGCCCTGATATGTCAGCAACAGGCTGAGGTTCCAGACCTGAAATCGCACAGCAAGAAAAAGGGTCCGTGTATTTCTTAAGAGAGAGCGTCTGAACTTTCTCGGGGTCCTAGGCACAATGCGATGTTTGTAAGACCAGGCATGCGTTGCTGTATTTTGCATGAATGTACGTGATGGTTAAATGTATGCCTTGTTTACCTTACTTCGAGGGAGCCTGTATGTTTATTGTCTGTAGAAAGGGCTCCTGGGTGTGCACGAATTCAATACAAAGCATGTGTACATTTCCCCATGTGGACCTGTTGGCCCACAGGAAGGGAATTGATGTGTTTATTTTTTCCTTGTCTCTACTTCAATGCAACAAAATGCAAGTATACAAGGGACCCCTCTCCCCCACCCCCAGAGAAAGAGGTTGGTAGCTTGTTCCCTTTTGCTCTTAAGGAGGCTGGAGAAAAAGAGTTCAGGAAAGTGCCCTGGCTAGCCTAGGAGTGGCACTGTTGGAGAAGAGGATCTGTGCGTGTGTCCCAAGCCTGTCCCCCAAGGATCCCCAGCTTGGTTCACCTTGTCAGTTTCATGCTTTGCCTACCAAAATCCTGTGAACACAGGAGAAGCCCTCTGGGTCATGGGCACCTTCCGCTGCCCCCAGACCAGCCCTATTCTGAGCTAAGGGATGTGATGTGAGATTGTGGAAAGTAACTTTCCAGATGCTCTCCACTGAGGTCATTGAAGGACAGACCTTGGTGACATGACTTTTTTTGCTGCCTTATGCCTGTACTCAGCTAGGTGTCAAACCCCAGGACAGGCTGTCTGGTCACTCCACCCACTTTTGGCCTTTTACCTCCAAAACAGAAGCTGTTTAATGGAGTAACTGACTTTTTACAGCAGGGGAAAATGTTTTCCTTTGCCAGGATTTGCCACCTTTTTCATTTCAGAGCTTACCTGTTTTGAATGTCTCTTTTCCAGCCTGCCCCCACCCCCTATCTTTCCCACTGTCAAACTCTTCTGCCAAAAACAAAAATAGCTTCAGATTTTTCATTTGTAAGGCGTCCACGTCCTAGTAAAACCTTGGCATTTGAGGCATGTGCAGTGCCATTGGCTGGAAATGGGGCCGCACTGTTGTGCCTGTTGCAGGAATTCATACCCAGGCCAGCTCCGGAAGGTGTTGGTTCCTGTCAGGGTGCGAACCCTGCTGTATAAGCCATGGAGAAGGCCTACTTGAGTGGGTCATTCCTGCAGGGTTGTGGGGTGGATATGGCCAGTGTAGCCTTGGGTATGTTGTCTGGTGGGACACTTGTCCTCCCCTTTCACCCTCCAACCCCCACACACAGAGAAAGTAACAATGGGGTAATTGCTCCTTTTTTGGTATGTTTTACCAGGGGGACAGCGCTGAGCCTCTGGAGGCAGGCAGGTGCTTGCTTGGCCTTCTTTAGGAAGATTGCCCTGGATTCATGCATCGGGTAAACATTTGGCCTTGGGACCGGAAGCTTTTATGGTCTCAAGATAGGGAGGGGTTAATTTTTCCTTCTCCTGAGCTCTCAATTATTCATCTGAAAGCAGTTTGTAAAACACTACCGGTTTTTGGAGATTGGCTTAGGGTAGAGAGGAGAAGGTGATGAGACTCAGCTTGGCAGGGGCAGGTATTAAAACTTGGGAATCCGGGTAGAGCAGGACTAGGAGAATGAAAGAGGAAGGGCATCGCCCTCTCAGGGGGCAGAACTCTGTGTCTGGCCACACAGGGTTCCACAGGGTGCCTCTAATTCAGTGGTCTCTTACTTTTTGCCTCTTGAACCCCCTCAAGATTCTGCCTCTCTGAGCTTTATTCTGGGATGAAACAGGATGTTAAGGGTCAAAGGTCCAGGGCTGAGAGTCTGGGAACTTGGTCTCCTTTACTCTCTAGGAAGGTGGCCAAGGGTCTGTGGGTGGACCAGGCCTTGAATTGCCCCTGGGTACCAAGTGACACAGGTTATGTGCCCTGTGCAGAGCACCAACCTCAGCAGGAATTCCCAGAACTCCCTTTGCTACCTTGAGGCTCAGGCTAACTCCATCCTCACAGCAACAAGCCCAGATGCTCTACTTCCTTCTTTGCATGGGTGACTGTCATTAAGAGGTCTCAATGAGAACTAAGTTACAGACTTGAGGTCCTGGATCCAGTGGAATCAGGGATCATTTGAGCCAAATGGTCTTTTGTCACGTTTCTGTCCAATTCTCAATTTACAGAGGGGGACTCCGAGGCCCAGAGGGTGATCATGGCTTGCTTTCACAAAATGATGGTGGGATTGAAACTGGAATTGCAAGGCCTCATGAGCCCTTGCTCATTGCTGCCTGGGGAAGATAGGGAAAGGAGTCTCTGCATCTTGCTGTCTTCTGTTGGGAATATCAGTATTGGGCAACACCTAGATCAGGAAAGCCAGTTGGCAGTGAGGTGATCAATGGTCTATTTGAAAATTGTCAGCTCCTATATATACATAGAACTTAGCCACTTTGAAGGAGACTTCTGAACTTCCCTCTCCTTACCTGTAAGCTTTGGGCAGAAAAGCCTCTATCATAGGATTTTAGTGGGAATAAATTAAATATTGTGTGTAAAAGTGTCTCAGACAGTGTCCAGAGCATTGTCGGTGCTCAATAAATGTAACCAACTCTGAATTGGAATCACCTGTGAACAGAGTTGAACTTGTGGACTTGCTTCTCAAACATCCCTTGCCCATTAGAAATAAATCCTAGCTAAGTGCATGCTGAGGAACTACTAAGTCTCCTAATCCTAAACAAAGTATAGTTAGAAGGGTAAATTTCTTCTAGAAAGAAATACAATGCAGGATGTGTTCCCGACTCTTCTATCAGTAGCATGTGAATTACCCACTGCCATGCGTGAACGACCTCCATTCTTTCCTCAGTTCCTCGGTTCCAGTAATCAGGAGCTCATCAGGCCTGTGCTGTTTTTCTGTTCTCTGAGCAGTGACACTTACGGGAAATGTCATTGTCATTCCTGTTATCTTCTGTAGCATCTGACTCAACCTCCCTTTATTAGAGAGAGAAGGGCCCTGTGACAATTCCCTTTAGCATGCAGATGGGGAAACTGAGGCAGAGATTGGCTTCTTTAGAAAGCTTGACTGAGTCAGAGGCAGATACTTGAATTGGATTCTTTTGATTCAGATCTGTCTTCAGATTTTACTGTCTGTTTGGAGACAGAACGCTCACCCTTGGCAACCCCTGAAATATATTAGCAAGGCATAGAGTAAAGTTAATGGGGAAAAAATGGCACCTATAAAACTGGGGTCCCAGCTCAAGCACCTACTGATGCAGTGCACTATGCTGCCTTCTGGGTTGTGATATGAAAGTGAAGGCATCTCGGCCTTTGCCCAGAAGAGCTTAGTGTGGGATAGGGAAGGTTGGGGAGTGGTCTGGCTGTACTCTTGAACTCCACATTGAGTCTGCCTGGCTTTAATGGCTGCGCCTACTTATTACATCCTTTAGACAATTATTACAACTCCTTATGCTTCATCTTTCTTTTGTAGAAAAAATATGGCCTACAGTGGTGTCTATTTCTCAGGGTTGTTGGTGAGATCTCTTGAGATGCTCAATGTAAGTGTGTGGTGCTGTGCCCGGCACACCGTCAGCCCTCAGCAGACTGCCTGAGGTGGAATCCCTATTCTGCCGCTTTGGGGTTGTTAGACTGCTATGTCTCAGTAAGCTTTAGCTTTCCTTATCTATGAAATGGGGGACACAACAGACTCTTCTTCCTAGGGTTGCTGTGAGGGTTAAATGAGATAATCTATGGGAGATAGTTAGTGTAATGCCTTGCATAGTGTAAGTGCTCAATTGTTAGTCATTATTAATAATATGTGTATAAAGTATGTGTAATCCTAGCTGTGGGGTGATAGGTGCTAGGGAAGAGGGCAAACAATGAGTCAAGACCCCAGAGGAAGAAGAGAATCTCATAGTGGGGAGAGGAGAAGGCATCACAGAGAGGGTGATGAATAGGTAGGATTCTAATAGGAGGGGTCCAGGGGAAGGATATTCTCATGAGAAGGAAGAGTGGTCCAGAGGCAGACCTCCCCAGGGTCTGTCCATGAACAGGTCTTGGTCTTATTGCTGGAGACTAGGACGGGTACCTGGGCCATTGGGCTGGAGTATGAAGCTAGGATCTATTTGTGGGAATACTGGAATGCCAGGCCAGGAGTTTGGACTTTATTTTGTAGGTCATGGGGTAACATACAATCAGAACCTTGCTTTAGGGAGATAACACTGAGCAGAATGGATTTCAGGGGAACAGGAGAAACTGGGTGGGGTGTGAGAGTGAGCGACAAGAAGGTCCATGGGAAGGGGGCCCGAGGGACTTTGGGCCTTCATGAGGGCAGTAAGAGCTATTGCCTATTATTTGGCAACTCTTTAGAGAAAAATGGTCAAGGTGACAGCCCTGCGGTTAGGGATGTCATGAAGAAAAGGCGAACAGCAGCTTTTTACAAGAAGGCAGGTTCTGTTTAAACCTGTCCACTTCAGAGGCATCTGAGCAGAAAAGTCCAGTGGCAGCTCAGGAGTTTGAGGGAGGTAGAGATCTGAAAAACCTCGAAGAGTTGGGAGTCAGGAGAAGGTGAAGCAGGTTTATAGAGAGAGATGAAGATCGACTCCCTATACAAGTCTTTGTGTAACAGAAAAAATTTTCCAAGACTCACCTCTTCCTCATTTATTTAAACATAGAATCACAGCAGCTGAATTCTAGAGGGCCCAAATAATTCCGAGTTAGGATTTGTTCTGTGTGATCAGTTTAGGATTAGTGGAGATGAGTGTGTCAACCCCAAACAATTTCCAATTTCTGTTACGTGTGTTTCTGTGTCACCACATGCCTTCCCACAGATGGTATACATTTGGGGACTGCAGAGCGATTTCACTATCATCTTTTAAAAGCCAGATTTGGAAAGGTAAATCTGCTTCCCAAAGCCAAATATAATTCTCCGTGCTATTGCTCCCTCTGTCCACCCAGGTAATGGGGAAGTGCTTATGCAGTGTGGTTTAGAGAGGTAAAGGGACAGGGCGGCCCGGCTCTGGAAAAATCTCTGAGGGTGGAGTGGGGGCCAGGTGAGAGAGGCTGCCATGGGAAGGAGTGTTGTTATATAACCTGAGGGAGCTATGGATGGTGGGCAGATGGAGATGGGAGGAGAGGAATCTAGGGACGGCAGTGAGCGTGGATCGGCTTCCTCTGGGGAGGGAAAGAGACGATGCATCGAAGTCAGGTGAACCAAGAAGCCAAGATGCCCTTCACAGAGCAGGAAAAGAGACCCTGCCTGGCCTCACAACCTTTCCCACGTCTTTCCATCATGGCTCTGAGGGTCTGAGGGGAAAAATTTGATACTAGGTTGCTAGGGCAAGGAGTAGGGGCTGAGTGTCCCACAGAGTAGCACTTTGTCAGGGAGAGCCTTCTCCATGGGAGTTGGGGACAGAACTTCACCAATCCTGGTGGTCACCTGCCATCTCAGAGAATTTTCTGGACTTGGGCAGCCCCAGCCTCCTCACCAGGGAGGTGTAGAAAGAATTGTTTACCTGATCTCCCTCATCTACACCCCATTCCTGATTACCCCAGTGGGTGAAAGAGTGAAATAAAAATTAGCATGTTTATCCCACTTCTAAATTCGTTTAATAAGAACTCATTTACCCTCTCCCAATTTAAATTGGTAATAACGCCATAACCTTTCAGAGCTGATTATTACCCACATCTTGCCAGATCTTCCTGCTAAAGAGGCCTTCCCTCCAAATGCTTCTGAGCCCTCTTGGAACTTGACGATTTGTTAGGCAGTCATCAGCAACATCTGGGGATCCCACCCAGCTGAGCTCCGGGAGCTAGGTGTTCTCCCAGTGTCTGGATGGCAAAGAATCAAGTCACCTCTCTGTGGGGGGATTTCAGTTTTATTAATCTGCCCTGGAGACTTTGGCCGTTTCACTCACCAATGATCCTTTCCTGTGTCCCATTTCTTACCTGCCAGTCGATATGGACTCACCCCCCCTCTCCTCTCCCCTCCTGTCTCCCAGGGTTTGCTGAACTAACTCCAAGCTGGTGTGCACAGTGTCCGCGCGGCTGCCGGCCCAAGAGCTGGAGTCACCATGGCAGCCGGAGTTGCGGCCTGGCTGCCTTTTGCCCGGGCTGCGGCCATCGGGTGGATGCCGGTGGCCAACTGCCCCATGCCCCTGGCCCCGGCCGACAAGAACAAGCGGCAGGATGAACTGATCGTCCTCAACGTGAGTGGGCGGAGGTTCCAGACCTGGAGGACCACGCTGGAGCGCTACCCGGACACCCTGCTGGGCAGCACGGAGAAGGAGTTCTTCTTCAACGAGGACACCAAGGAGTACTTCTTCGACCGGGACCCCGAGGTGTTCCGCTGCGTGCTCAACTTCTACCGCACGGGGAAGCTGCACTACCCGCGCTACGAATGCATCTCTGCCTACGACGATGAGCTGGCCTTCTACGGCATCCTCCCTGAGATCATCGGGGACTGCTGCTACGAGGAGTACAAGGACCGTAAGAGGGAGAACGCCGAGCGGCTCATGGACGACAATGACTCGGAGAACAACCAGGAGTCCATGCCCTCGCTCAGCTTCCGCCAGACCATGTGGCGGGCCTTCGAGAACCCCCACACCAGCACGCTGGCCCTGGTCTTCTACTACGTGACTGGCTTCTTCATCGCCGTCTCGGTCATCACCAATGTGGTGGAGACGGTGCCGTGCGGCACGGTCCCGGGCAGCAAGGAGCTGCCGTGCGGGGAGCGCTACTCGGTGGCCTTCTTCTGCCTGGACACGGCGTGCGTCATGATCTTCACCGTGGAGTACCTCCTGCGGCTCTTCGCGGCGCCCAGCCGCTACCGCTTCATCCGCAGCGTCATGAGCATCATCGACGTGGTGGCCATCATGCCCTACTACATCGGCCTGGTCATGACCAACAATGAGGACGTGTCCGGCGCCTTCGTCACGCTCCGGGTCTTCCGCGTCTTCAGGATCTTCAAGTTTTCCCGCCACTCCCAGGGCCTGCGGATCCTGGGCTACACACTGAAGAGCTGTGCCTCCGAACTGGGCTTTCTCCTCTTCTCCCTCACCATGGCCATCATCATCTTTGCCACTGTGATGTTTTATGCTGAGAAGGGCTCCTCGGCCAGCAAGTTCACAAGCATCCCTGCCTCATTTTGGTACACCATTGTCACCATGACCACACTGGGGTAAGTCAGCACTGGTGGATGAAACCAGGATGGAGGTTGGAGGACAGCTGGATGGCCTCTGAAGCCTTGAGGGTGTCACCATGGGGAGAGGAGGAGGGAGTCCCTTACCCAGGTGGTGGGGGCAGGGGGAGTTGCTGTATGGGAAAGGGAAAGCCCATGAGTAATCTGTTTGGGGGTGGTGGCTTGATGGGAATTGAGTTTTCTTTTTGAGGTGGGGGCATGTATTTTATAGAACTAAGAAAATTAAGTCACCAATTCTTTTTTCAGCCGTGCCTTGTGTGCGTGTGAAGTCTCGAGGTGAGGTGATGTCTGCATTTGTATATGCATCTGTGCATATAGGGGCTGCTTGGGGAGAAGGTCAGGGCAGTGGTTGGGGAGAGAGGAGACTGTTGAGAAGTTCGGCGGGTTCAGATGTCCATTAGCAGAAGACACCAAGAGCACTCTTTTTGGATCCTTTCTGCATTTTTTCTTTGTAGTATATTTGCAGGCCATTTTCCCATTTGTCGTGCTTTTCTCCTGTGCTGCCACAGACACTCAAGGGTTCGGTAGCTCTGAGCAGACTTTCTCTAAGTGACTCTGAACCTGGATTTTCCGCAAAGTGAGGCACCTGGTTTATTCTTTCTTTCTAAAGCACTATCGGTCTTGCTTTCTTAGTCTGAGTCAGTGATTGAATGACCTGGGTGACTGTGAGATGGTCTGAATGGATCATGTGGTCAGACACAGAAGCAGGGACATCAGAAGGAGGGACAGGTGCTCGGGGAGGTCATGGTAATTCTGTCTCTCTGAGGTCCCCTCTCCAGCTGAGGTCACAGAAATGTATCCATGATGCTGGGATGTGAAGCTTTCCATCAGAGGAAGGGAGCTCAGGAAAGAGATTTTAATCTTCACCCTAACAGGATTAGAGCCAGTAGAGATGGCTTTATGGAAACATAGATTTCTTAGGGGTTTCTGCCTCAGCTATTAGAAACCATGGAGCTGAATGCAAAATCCCTCCACAATTCATATACTGGGTCTATATTTGCTTAGGCCAGGAAGCGTTATATTGCTGATGGAGAATTCATGAAGCTTTTTATTTTGTCTTTGACAGTTTGGTTGGTGGTGTCCTGGTGATATGATTTTTTTTTTTTTTCCTGGCCGAAACCCGGAGGCAGTAGTGTCGGGTTTTCCATAGTGCTGCATATGCTTATTGGGAATGACTGAGCAGGTGATGAGAACTTTTAAAATGATTACATTTGTCATTCTGCCACACAGGAGAGTGAGGGAGTAGCAAGGGGAAGAGCAAGGGTGTCACCATCCATTTGTGAAGGCCACATTTGATTAAGGCATTCCCTTTACTTCTCATCTGTCTGACAGAACCACCCTGCCCCTTCCTCCCACTCCAACACACACACACACACACACACACACACACACACACACACACTTCAAATGGCTGCTCACCCAGAGTGGGTAAGAATGTTTGGTCATTTGACCTTGTTTCTCTTGGTTCAGGTGGCAGATGTGGGCTTTTTGGCGCAGTGGGGTATTTTGGGGATAAAATGGGCTGGAGAAGTTGTGCTGTCAGGAGGTCATCTTTATCCCTTTTAGGCTGACCCTAGCCATCCCTTCACCTTACTGAAGGAGACCTCACCCGTGGCCAGACACCTCACTTCCACTTCTAGTCAATCTCCTGATGTGGCTCTGACTGCCCAGTGCCCTCAGATGCCCCTTGATGGGACTCATGACACCAGAGAGATCCTTCAGGATAGCCATGTGGAGGAAAACAGGCATGCCGATAACCACCTGCTCGTTGCTTTTTATTAGTAGTATAACAGCATATGATTGTCTACTATATGTCGACAGTGTACTAAGAACTTTGCATATATTATCTCTTTAAGTTTTTACAACAGCCCTGCAAGGTTGGAAAAAATTCTATACTCTATGAAGATGGAGAAGTTGAGGCTCAGAGAGATTATATAAACTTCCATAGTCACGTAGCTGATAAGGAGCAGAACTAATTTTCAAATACCAATCTGGCTGCTTCAATGCCCTTTCTCCTTTCACCCTACTACTCATTCCCGTGCCATCAGGTCCCCTAGGTAGAAATCAGACCTTCAGGGTTATTACTTTTTTATTATGGCCTCAGGGTGTGATACTCTCTTCTAGTCATATTGCCAGTCAAGAAAGCATCAGCCCAATGAGTATTATGTGTCAGGCACTGTACCAGACACACGGAGATTTTAAAAATAAAGCATTTCCTTCTGAGCAGTTTAAATACTGCCTTAGAAATTAATGGTGATTAATCCATGTTTTAATGCTCTGGGGAAACCGCTGACTTCTTTTATCATTCACCCTGTAGATTAAGGGGCAAGTCCAGCATCAAGGTGGACTATCTTGATCTCATTTTTACTTTCTTGGGAGGGCACTGGTAGATTCTGCTGGAGGGTGAAAGGAAGGTTGCCTGCATTAGGGAGAAGCGTGCTTTCCCTGAATGTGGACCTGGTGGGCTCCCTCACCCCACATCTGACAATGAACAAGTTTGTTTTACCTTCCCCATGCATTTAAATGTCTAGCTTCTGGGAGGAGAAACAAACGGGCAAGAAAGGAAACCTTTAGTAGTGTCTTCCTTAAACTCAGATAAGTAATGAGGAAGCAACCTTTTTCTTTCCCTCTGTCCTGGCTAGTGCAGCTCATTGCTGGGTCAGGCTACTTTGACTTTGACCTGAGTTGGCAGTTGACACCATTACCAGGCTTGTTGCTTGGTTATACATAGCAAGTGCTTGGCAAAATGCTTTTAATGGATGAACCAGTGTGAATGGAGTGACTCTTCCATTTGTTTGACCTGATACTATTCTCAGTCCCTTCTAGACCTACTTGTTCTCTCTAGAAGGTGGATCTGAGATTTGAGCCTGCACAGCCTGAAGCCCCCTCAGATATATGTATTCTGCCCCAGCCCTGGTCCTCCAGGAGGGAGGAGAGCAGCCTTTACTTGGTGTCTGATCTATTCCCTGGGCTGCCCTGCAGTACTGTGGAGATCTTCTTGTCTTTACTGGACGTTTTGCTGACTTGACCCTGGAAACTTTTCCCTCTTCCATGGCTAGTTTCTGTCCTGACCACATTCATGGTTAATTGTAGCCTTGTTCAACCATTCCAGAAAGTCCATCTTTTTCTTACTCTACACTGGCATTTGAGTCCCAAGTGGCCATGGAATACCAAGGACCAATATCTTGCCATCATTCAGTTGCTTCCAACAGCTCCCAGTAGACATCTACCTCTTCCTTTCTCCAGACACTCCCTTCCCTGGTCCTTCCCTGAGTTCCTGTTTCCAGTCCGGAGCGGGACTGTCTCCAGCTCTTCTGCAGGGCAGAGCCGACTGATGCACGGAGAGCTGATACACGGAGTAAAGGCATTCACTCTTCCTGCTCTGGTTGCCCTCTCTGCCTGCTTTCCCAGCACCTCGTTGATGAGTTACTCAGGTGTCCTCCAGGGAGAGATCTCCTGGAACCAATTATTACCGTTTAGTTAATATCTCAGAATACCTTAAGCACACAAGAACAATAACAGCCCAGCTGCTGTCAGGGCTTGAGGATGGCTTTCCTTTGCAGCCTCTTGTGCTACTGGGAAAGACCCTTGATGCTCTGCCCAGGTTTCCCTTGAGCCCCCTGACAGCTGAGTTCCCAAATGCCCCATTTGAGGATTAATTTCCATCCTCATAATTGACGCTATAAATAAAATCAATCCTCAGTTATCTCAGTTAACAGAGGGAAGGGATAACATAGAACTCCCAACTTTAAATAAGACCAACCTAACTACTTTGAGAATGCATTATATGACGTAAACTCTCTCAAAGCAGATTTCCCTTCTTAATTTCATTTGGCATCATGATTGTCCCGGACAATCCATGGGAGAAGCTCCGGAGGGTCTGGGAAAGAGGAGAGCATGTGGGAGGAAAGCCTTGCGAGCAAGCATCCACAAGGACCAGGGGAGGCCAGCTCCAGGCCTGGTTTGGATGAGGCTGCTCTTGGGTATCTTCGGGAGGGGTTCAGAGCAGTGTCTGATCCTGATGAGATGGCCCACTGCTACTGGTTGTCTCGGTTATGTAATTGAGACCAGCAGCCTGTCTGTCACCCCGTGCTCTGAGATCAGAGAGCATTTGACAGTGTCCAAAAATCACTTTAATGAAAACAGAATTGATTTTTACTTCTTCCAAGCAGGAAGCCGCCTCCAGGTGATTTGCATTTCACTTTAAAACATAATCCTGGAAGGGGCCTGCCTGAGGTTCCAAGAGACAGGGAGACTAAGCCTGGGAGATCGATACAGGCACACCACAGAATGGGGTACTTGATAAGCCTCCCCATAGTGCCAGAAGTAGAGCCAGTCTGAAATCTGTTTTTGTTAACCCTTCAGTACCTGAAATTTTATCTGCACCTTTATCTACTGCCTCCAGAGCCCATCAATGCTCCTCCCAATGCCCAAGCACCTTGGCCCCAGGACGCTGGCTAATAGTGTCCACCTACCTGGGGGTGGGTCCCTGCCTAGGGGACTTTTATCTGAGGACACCTATTGGGAACAGAAGACCTCAAAGCCTTTTCTTTGTTGACATTTCTCTGTTGACATTTCTTTGTTGACAATTCTCTGGTGCTGAAATTCTTAAGCGAGGGTGCAGAACTGCATCTCAACAAGGAATCTTTCATTCGTTCAACATTTATTGAGTGCCTCCTACACTCCAGGCAGCATGGCAGGCTCTGAGAATACACAGGCACTATGATTGCACATCAGCCAATGTAAGGCTCAGGCAACATGAATTGAATGAGACCCAGTTCTCTACCTTTGAACTTGAATACTCTTTCTGGTGCTCCAGAGACTACCCTTCACTCTGCTTCTGTGTCTGGCTGATACACATTATCCTTCAAACTCAGTCCCGTGTCACCTCCAGGAGCTGGGTACACTTCTTTTGCCTCCTCTTGTAGCCCTTGCATTACTCTGTCTTGTCATTGCCACATTTTGTGAACTTCAGCTGTTTATGTGTCTTTCCCCCAGGATGTGAGCTCTCTGTTCAAGAGATCATGCATGATTCATGCCTTACATAGAGCTTGATATATAGTGTGTCTCAATTAAGTATTTGTTCACTCAGGTTCGTTTGTTTAGTTTTCTCATTTGATAACCATCTTCTGCCAATATGAGAACCAATGAACATGCTATCTACATGTTAGCTATATAGTCATGTCAGACATAGTATTTGTAGACAGAGTAGAGATAGGGAGGTCAGGCAGGGCATTCTGTGGTTCTGATTTTAGGCTTAGCAGGGTTGGGGCTTTCTTACAAGGGAAGTTTGCATCCAACTCTTGGCTACCTGGCTACGCTTTTTCCTGCAGACTCTGGGGCCAGGGAGGAGGAGAAGGGGGGCCATAGGTAAGCCCCTCTACCCATGATGTTTTTCTCCATTCAGTTATTTACTCAACAAATGTTTATTGAGCACCTACTAGACACTGGGAATACAGCAGAGAAGAAAATAGTCTCTGATCTTGTGGAGCTTACATTCTAGTGGACAGCACCCAACAGCAAATAAATAAATACATCTTATCAGGCTGCAGAGAAAATTAAAGCCTGATATGACAATTGTGGAGTGCTGATTGTGTGGGGTTGGGCAGAGCAAGGGATAGTTGCTATTTCATGTTAGGAGGTCAATAAGGGCCTCTCAGATATTCGAGCAGAGACCTGAAGGAATGAGGATAGCTTGGGGAACAGCATTCCAGGCAGAGGGAATAGCAGATGCAAAGTCCAACAGGCAAAGTCTAACAGGCAGGAGGGGCCTTGGTATGCTGTTCTTGAAAAGGTAAGAAGGTCCAAATGGTCAAGCTGCAAGAGCAGGGGACAGGAGAGTACCAGGAGATGAGTCCAGAGAGGTAACAGGGGAATCAGCTCATGTAGGGTCCTCATGACCACCACAAGAACTTTGTCTTTACTCTGCTTGGCATGGAGGGTTTTGAGCCACTGACTTCCATTTTTAAAGGATTGCTCTGGCTGCCAGATAGTAAATACCTTGTAAGGGAGAAGCTAACACAATAATCCAGGCAAGAAATCAAGGTGGCTGGGACTGAGGGTGGCGGCAGTGGAAATGGGAGAAGTGAGCAATTCTGCATATATTTGAATGTAGAGGCGCCAGGAAGCTTTCTCAGGAAGTGCTTGTTGGTCCTGCTCCCACCAAGCCAGCTGAAAACTTCACCAGCTCCCACAACAGGGGACTGGCTCAGAAGACACAGTCCTAAAGATCTTCTCTACCCCTGGGAGAAGCATTTCACAAGAAGAAATCTCAAGGCCTCGCAGGATGGCTCCAAGGCCAGGAGCAACCGAGACCTCAGCATGTAACAAACAAGCCAGAGCACCTGAGTTGTAGCATCAGCATCTCAGAGTAGGCCTGATGCTGGCAGTAAGCAGGCAGCGTCTGTACCTGGAGAGAACTTTCCTTTCAACCCGGGCAACATTTACTGAGCACTTGGCAAGTGGCTGGGCACAGTGCTTCCTGCCATGAGGAGGACAGTGTTGACACAGACACGAAAACAGAGAGGCCACTCTAAAACTCAGCAGCTATGATAGCTGCAGCAGAGGAAGCCACAGGGCTTCAGGCTGCAGAGATGGGAGAGATTAATTCACACCGGTAGGATTTGAGCCTTTTGGGTGCTTCACACCGGGAGCATCACATTGAATTTGTCTTCTGATTCAGCAATTCAAATTGCTGCAGTTTTTGGAAAGGGATTTCTAGGCTGGTGCCCATTTCACAGATCTTTTCTGGAATCCCTCAAAATCAATCTCAATCTCTCTCTGTATCTCTCTGTTTGGTTTCGTTTGAGTTTCTCTCTTTAAACACACCCATTAAACACAACCGGGATTCCTCCTGAGGAGCAGCAATTATTCTGCCTCAAGATAGTGTAAATAAAAGGCAGCATTTCCCTCCTCAGGAGCAGGGAAATGCCCCTCAGTAATTACTTGAGTATTTTTGTTTCCCCCCACCCAGGAGGGAGCTCCTGCCCCAGGCCATTGCAGGGCTCTGGTGCGTGCTCCACTGTAGCTGGGAACTCTTTCCCATCAGGGAGAGCAGCAGAGACTTTTAGCTCTGAGTCTCCTCACCTCCCACCCGCTATCCTCAGGCAGGTGGCTCTGCACACAACCAACCACTTCCAGGAAGCTGATACTCTACCAAACACTCATATCTTAAGTGTTCATCCTCTAGTGATGTCCAAGTTTTTTATTTTTTTAAATCTGGGAAACAGGGACCAGGCCCCCAGAAATTTCTTCAGAAGAAGTGTGCAGTATTGACCTCAAACCAACTTCTAGTGACAAGCAGGAAGGACTTCCCACAATGCTTTTGGGTATTCAAAGTTTTCTGCCAGAAGGCTCAGCTGCCGCAGCCTCCAAAACAAGTTCAGACTCCAGCCTCTGTCCAGTCTGCTTTTCTCTGGCCAGAACACAGGCATTTTCTCCCCACTCCTACCTCCCTCCAACTAGCTCAATGCAAATGACGGGTGTATGGGAAGACGAGGACTGGAGAGGGAAGATAGCTGAGCGTTTGCTGACCATGACTGGATAGAGGAAGATTGCATTTAGCTCGTGTAATCTTATTCTGGGTGTCAGGACTTGAATGAGTGTCATTAAACTGAATCAGAAAAATCGTTTTAATATAAGTGCCACCTCATGCACAAGCTAGTTGATGGAGAGATGGATGAGGCTGGGGACGCCTCCTTTGTAATGCAATGCTGTAAAATCCCATCACCCTCATTATTTCCCACGGAGCCAACACATCATAATGCCCATGAGTGGCAGAACAGCTTGAATTTAATATACAGAAAACCCAATCAAACAATAAATAGATGAACTATATAAAGAAACCATTTTCTGGGAGGCTGGCTCCATTCTCTGGGATTCAGCTCCCTGACACATGAAATGTGCATCAATTTTCCCCAACTAATGCAGCTGCCGAATCTACCACATGTGATATTTGTTTGCTTCAGAAGTGGAAAAGGGGAACTTCCCCCCTACATTATCTAGCTATCATTGCAAAATTGCAAATCACATTTTCTTTGATTTGCACCCAGTGGTTTCCAGTGGCACAGCCAGCTCCTTCCGATCCCAGCAGGACTGGAAACATAGCCCTCCCTCCATCCCAGAACCTTATCAGTCCCAGTGGAACTTTGTTATCTTCTTTATATGAAAGCAAATTCTGGACACCAGAGTGGGCTCTTTAGGAGACTGGGAAATCTCTACCCTTTGCAGTCATCCAAAAGAAATGGCCAAACCATGGGGCCCTGCTGACACACTCCAAGTGCCTATGATGTTCTGACTGGCCAGAGCCTTGCCTTCGAGGTTGTACAAAGTAAATGTTTCGCTCTGAACTGGATTTCTCCCAGTAGCATAGTCCTCCATCTTTCCTTCTATCCCTATTGCCCAGCCAGTTATTGAAAGACTGTAAATGCAGATATCAACTGATCAGCCAAACAATTAAAAAGGAAAATCAGCTGCTTAAAAACTAAACAATGCATGTCAAAGACTGATGGAAAGAATGTTTTTATGATTCTGATGTGGGAGTTTTTCCAATGCTATTTTTCCAGTGGCATGGATAACCGAGAGTTAACCATAATTACAGGCTTATAGCTGCTGAGGAGTATCATTAGTTTATTTTTACTTCTTTCTGGACACGCATACTTCAGCAGAAAAGAAAACTAAGAGAATTAAACTAAACAATATCACAACCATGGGCAGCACAAATCTTGATTCAGTTCAACAAACATTATTCAACATCCAGTTGAATTTGCAAGGCATATTAGTAGGCATTTTGGGGGATATAGAAATAAAGAAAACATGAGGCTTGTCCCTAAGAAGTTGTCAGTATAGCGGGGAATTGGAGTATGTCCATGAGAGTGTACAAGGGAGAATGGGGCATGTGCTGAAAAGATCAGGAGTACAGAATAAATGCTTAACAAACACTTGCTAATGAATGAACGATTGGCTTCATGGAAAGGAGATTTTGGCTAGACCAACAGTGGTGAATAGGATTTTGATATGTGGAAATGGGAAATCCTAATAAATTGCAAAAGGGCTTGATGTTTGGGAAGCTTAATATGCTGGTTTGCTAGTGTTTAAGATATACAAATAGGAAAATAGCTAGAGAAAAGCAGTAACAAAAGATTTGATAGAGATGCAGAGAGCCTAAAATATTAGGCTAAGGAATTCATTTGATAGGCATTAGGGAACCACTAAAGGTAGTCCAGTGTGTATTCATTAGGAAGATTTATTTGGCAGCTGTCTTCTGGATGAATGTGGAATGGTGCCCTTGGACACAGGACAGTCAGCCAGAAGATTAAGCCAGGTAAGAGGTAAAGAAGGCTTGACTAAGACAGTTGCAATGAAATAGAAGAGAAAGGACTGGAATGGAATGACACTCAGGAAGAAAAGAACTCTGGAATTATAAGACTGGATAAGTAGAGGTATGGAGTTGGCATGAGTAGAGGTATGGAGGTTGGAATTCCTTAGAGAAGGAACAGGTTGTCAGGAGGTCAAGAGGGAAGACAGAGACAGCGAGCTTGGCTTTGGACCTGTGGTGTTTGCAGTTAACCCTGGGTGTCCTTGAGGTGGCTGGCAGACAGGTGGAAAGATGGGTCTGGAGCTTAGCAGGGAGAAAGAGGATAAACAGGCCGTTTCCAAAATCATCAGCTGAAGCAGAAAAAATAGATGAGATTGGCCAGGGAAAGATGAAGGGAGGGAAGAGAAGAGGGCATGGGGAGCATTTCCTGCCTCATGCCCTACTTCTCTGGCACCTGCCCCCAGTAGAAACTTTGGTGCTGTCTGTGAACAGCTTTGCTGAAGCTTGGATTCAGTCTCTTGTCTTCACCTGTGGAAGTTCCCTTTTATACTGTGTTTCTGCTGAAGCCAAAAGGTCAGATTGGGTTTCTGAGTAAAACAAGGGTTTTTTTGTTTGTTTGTTTGTTTTGTGGGGTTTTTTTTTTTTGCCTCCGGCAATGATTATTAAACAAACAGTACCCACCCAAGAAAGCAGAATTTATGAGCTTTGCTAAAATAATAATAATAATAATAAAGAGACCCTTACATTGGCATGTGGATGGCACATGGGGTCTAAATGGCCACAGACCAAGGACCATTTTTGCTTGTTCAAGAGTGATGCTGCTTCAGAGTGGTACAGCCTTTGTGGGTGACACTGTCCTGGTTCTTGCAGTGCCAAGCTCTTGGCAGAACTTCCAGACACTTAAGACACCACTTCTCTCATTTACTCCTTCCTTTCCCTTGGAGAAAAATGTCAGATGCACCCGCTGTTATCACTGAGAGCATCCTGTGACCTGCCCCCTCTAGGAGACATCTGTCTTGGGCCCTTGGTAAGAAACTGGGGGAAGTGATGGTTCACTAATTCAGCAAACATGCATGGAGCTGACACTGTGAAGATGACCCAGTCCTAGTTGATATGAGGAGCTGCAAAGAGAGAAAGGGGTGGGGACTAAATCCCTTGAGGTGGATGTTAGGTTCCCATTCTACATATGAGAAGATTGTGAGAAGATTAAAATATTGTGCCCAAGCTCCCACATGGTAGTAGCATTACTGGGTTCAGACTGAGATCCTTTGACTTCATTAGAGTCCACTGGCTTCATTAGGAACTTTAGTCCAGTAAGAGAAATGCCTGTGTTCACAGAGCTGTACATTTCTGGGCTCAACAATGTCAGAGGCGTGAATCAAGGACAGGAAAGTGTGAGGAGAAGATGGAGGAGGCAAGGATCAGGGAAGGCTTCTTGGAGGAGGTGGCATTTCAGTTGGCCCTTAAAAGATCATTTTGGTGGAAAAATTAAATACATTAATTCATTTGATTGTTTATTCAACAAATAATGTGGGTCTACCATGCAACAGGCATCATGCTGGAGGCCAAAGACGTATCTGTGAACAGAACAGGCAAATTATCTGGAGCAGACCTTTTAGTAAGAGCAGCACATGATCAACAAATGAATGTTTAAAATGAGAAGGACTGGGAGGCTGAGGTGAGTGGATCACCTGAGGTCAGAAATTCGAGACCAGCCTGGCTGACATGGTAAAACCCTGTCTCTACTGAAAATACAAAAAATAGCTGGGAATGGTGACGGGCACCTGTAATCCCAGCTACTTGGCAGGCTGAGGCAGGAGAATCTCTTGAACCTGGGAGGTGGAGGTTGCAGTGAGCCGAGATCTCGCCACGTGCAAGCCTGCACGTGGAGTGAGCCAAGGGGTCACAGCAGGAGAGTGCACAGGGTCAGCCATCCAGCATCCCCCCAGGAAAGTGCCATCCACAGTTGGTTTCGAGATGGAAAGAGGCTGCCCCACAACAGAAATGACGATTTAATAGCTGTGTTTGAGTCTCTTTAGGGTTGTTAGCCAGAAGGTGGAGAAACAGCTGTTTGCCACTCCACTGAAGATTGAATGAGTAGAAATAGGTTCACCCTGACATGTGAGATGACTGTCATTATCCCTAACAACAACATTGACAGCAATCATAACAGCTAATACTATTGAGCCTTTATAATGTTATTAATTATTTTTACGTATTTAGCTCTCCCAGTGACCATATGAGAGCAGTATTGCTATTATCTGTGTTTTGTAGCTGAGGAAGCCTGCTCGGAGCCTACCACTGACCAGTGGAGAATCTGGGATTCAGACTGGCACTGGGCTGACCGGTGTCTGCTCTTGCCTATCGTTTTCCACCGAATTGCCGCTGGAGGCATTGGGGAGCCTGAAATGCCTTCCCTAGGAGGTGGAGAAATCTCCTTCCACAGCCTCTGACTTGAGCATAGGAGAGGAAATGCGTGCGCCCCCAGTGTCCTACCACACCAGGACCAAAGACTCTTGGGCTCTGTTGGCAAAGGTTCTGAGGGTGAAGGGTGGACACAGAATGGACGAAGAATGGACAAAGGGGAGGTCAGAGTCAAGGGAGACGAGGTCAGTAGGCACAAGAGGGTGGGCATGGAGGCTCGTGTGGCCAACAGGGACAAGGACACCTGTGGCAGGCAGGCAGGCAGTGGTTCACCAGCAGGGGAAGCACATACTGGCGAAAGGGAAGGAAAACACAAAAGAAGGAAATGGGAAACTTTCATGTATTGTAAGCTTCGTGGTTTTGCCCCTCCAAAAAAAAAAAAAAGAGGGAAAATTGTAAATATGCATACTATGTAAATATCTTTTATAATAACTTTTAAAATCTCATGCCATCTCCTGCTCTTGAGAGATTCTGGTTCCAGGGAGCCTTGTTGCTAGTGTCCTGGTCTGGGAGTTGGTGACATCTGTACCCACTCCATAGCAGCTCTGGGCATCACTCAGCCTTTCAGCCGGTCCCCTCCTAGTCCACTAGAGAGATCACAGCCCAGCCAGCAGAGAACTGGAAGCCAGTTCCCACGTTTCTGGAGACCAGGTCGGGGAGCCTGTCAGAAGCCCGTGACAGAGCACAGGTTCCCCTGTCTGCCATATGCCCCTCCGCAGCAGGTCCTGGCGTTGACCTGCAGCCACTTTTGGTTCTAGGAGATAATGTAGATGGGGCCAGGGCTGGGGGTGGAAGATTCCCCTGGAGATGTCACCCCTGGGTGTAACAGGACAGGCATTGCCCCACAGCCTTCCTGAGGAACCCCCAGTCACCAGGTATGGATCTTTCTTCGTAAGTTGTGATCCTCACTTTCTCCTCTGCTAGCTCTTCTGACATTTTAGCTGTTGGCCTCATTCTTTTTCATGCCATTTTTCCACAGGAAAGATGAAGATCAATACAGCTTATGTGACCCTAGATTTGTTTTTTTTCTTTTTTCCCTTCTTCCGTGGCCCATTTCCCTTCTGCCTGTAAAAATTGCTCAGAGTTCCTGAGATTTTTGTACCTGAGGACTCGTGCCCCTGCCTTCCGAGCCAGATCCCCCTTCTCTCCTTTCTTTCCTCACTCCAGCAGAAGCTTGTCTCAAGCAAGCAAAAAGTGTGTTGTGTGGATTAATAAAAAAATTCTGCAGCCCAGCTGGCATGCTCAGAGTTTGGGCAGGGCTTACAGAGAGATTATGAAGCATTATGCCCACCTCCCTCCTCACTCCCACGCATTGTGTGTGTCTTTCTGAATATTTCCATGTAAGGTCAGCTTCTCATCCGAGGAGCAGAGGCTGCTGTGTCTCTGCTCTGAGTTAGGTGCTTTATGCCTGAGCTGGCTCACATAGGTTGCCCGAATCCTTTGGCTAGAGTGGAGCTCTGTAGGACGCTGGCAAGACTGCTGGATTGGGAGTCAGGGTGTGGGGCCAGCTTTGGCAAGCTGTGTAACCTAGGGCAGGTCACTTCCTCGCTCTAGTCCTCAGTGTCCTCTTCTGAATGGTGAGGGGGTTGGACTGAATGAATTCTCACCTACCAGTTGCACAAGGCTTAAATCTCTCACTTTTCCAAAGTAAACTGGTCATTAGCCCAGTAGCCTGGATAATCCTTAACCCTGTCGAACCAGCCCCTAAGAGGGTAGTGCACTGGGGACCTTCTATTCCCATTTCTTCTCCTCCAAAGAAGCAGAAGTTAAAGAGTCCTTGACCAAAGCAGCCATTAGAAATGCAAGTCTGCGGAGAGGCCTGGGAGGCCCTGCCTGCGGACTCCCCCAGGGTGCGTGAACAGGGTACTTGACGACAGTGAGCTGGCAGGATGCAGATCAAGGTCAACAGCCTCACCCACACAGGGCTGAGGTGCCATGCTTGGAGAGAGCATGGAACCGTGAATTCAGCTCCCTGGATGCCTCTCATTGGGCCAGGAGAAGGAAAAGCATAAGACATTAACCCTGGGACCAAGAGGCTTTTTAAAGGATGAGCTTAGACAGACACTTAAGCCCCACAAATCCTAGATTTAGGGTCTAGTTTGCTATTCCCTTCGGAACTGGACTGTCTTCAGTACCCTCCCCAGCACAGGGCAAGAGTTCTGCCTGAATATTTCCAGAAATGGGGAGTATACCCTTTTTTTTTTGAGATGGAGTCTTGCTCTTGTCGCCCAAGCTGAAGTGCAATGGCACAATCTCGGCTCACTGCAACCTCTGCCTCCCAGACTCAAGCAATTCTCCTGCCTCAGCCTCCCAAGTAGCTGGGATTACAGGCATGTGCCACCACGGCTACATTTTTTTGTATTTTTAGTAGAGACGGGGTTTCTTCACGTTGGCCAGGCTGGTCTCAAACTCCTGATCTCAGGTAATCCACCCGCCTTGGCCTCCCAAAGTGCTGGGATTACAGGCGTGAGCCTCCGTGCCCCACTAGTTTACCCTTTTTGATGCAGTTCATTCCATTGGTAGAGACAGTCAGTGATCACTAACATCCTCTTTGTGTTGAACTCAAATCTACTTTCTCTATACCTCAGAAAGACAAGAGCTTTGAGAAACTGGAAGGTTCTGTTACGAAATAGTTCTAGAAGCCAGGTATAACTCAGATCAGGGAATTCATTAGGGGACTCTGTGTCAAGAGGACCTGTGATACATCTATCCTGGCACAGACTTAGGGTGACCCAGGCCCAGCCCTGGAAGAGTGAAGTCTGTCAGTGAGTGGAGCCACCACTCAGGGACCTCACCAGGCCCTCTGGGATAAACAGCCAAGGACCTTTGCAGCATGAATGGGCGGGTTCTGGGGGTAAGCAGAGCTCTTACCCCTTCCGCTGACTCCTACCACCCCAGCCCTACTGATACCTCCACTAGTAGCTGGTTTCCTACATTCCCACCCCCATCACCAACTTGTTTTTCTTCCCCTGTAATCCTGTTGGTCTGTAAATGGCCCTTTTCTTCTCCACCCCCATTATTTTATTACATGAGTTCCCTGCAAGAATGCAGGGGAATCTATATATTGCTGTTAGCATCCGTGTGGGCAGCATGGCTTACATTACCTTGAGTTATTTGAATGAAACCAACCATTAAATGATCACAGAGGGCTGGGGAGAGGGTAAGTGTGTAGGCTCTCTCCAGGATGCGAGCATCTTCTTGGCTTTCCTTCCAGTGTGCAGAGGGGATAAGGACTGGGGAGCCAGCAGCACAGTGGTGCCAAGGAAGGCCAGCTTGGTGGGGTGGGCCAGGTGAGTGAGTCTTGTAGGGAAATCCCAGTCACCACCATCTGAAAGCCTCCTAAACAAGCCCTGCTTGCATCGGCAGCCCTTGTTCCCCAAAGTCGGGGCAATTGTCCTGGAACCCAGCTCCCAGCAGAGTGCCTGGCACACAGAGGGGCTCAGTGGATGTATACTGGTCCATTGCCGCCTTGTCATGGTCCTGCTGGCTCACTTCGGACAGGGAGAGGCACCTGCACATGTGCGAATCAAACATACTGAGGGATAAAACTTCTAAACAAGCAGGAGTCCAGTGTAAGGTTTGTGGATTTCATGGAATGACGTGAGGGAGGGTGTGCCCAAATTTGGAATGGCATATGTAATTTGGCAACATTTCCTATCCAGATAGGGGCTGCAAGGGGATCATCAATCTGTTCCACTTAGAGAAATCACAGAAGAGCTAGAACTTATAGGAGGGTGTACATCACATGAGAAAGCTGGTTTGGAGAGCTGGAAAGGGCAAGTACTCTGGGCAAAAAGTGGAAGTTGAAGGAGAGACTCAGAACCTGGCACCATGCTCCTGGCGTGTGTGTGTGTGTGTGTGTGTGTGTGTATGTGTATGTGTGTGTGTGTGCTTTTGCTGGCCATGAGGGGTCTGGGAGGGAGGAGGGAGTTATCAGGGTAACCTGGGCCATTGTTGACTTAGGGAACTTTAGGTTCCTGCCCTCTTCCTGCCATCTAGATTCCCTCCATTCTTGGAAGATTACCTCTTCAGAGGTGACCCTTCTCTCACACCAGAAGCAGCATTCTGATCCAGAGCTGGATCTTCTGGTCCTTAGATGAGCCTCTGACCCAATCTCCACACCCCTTTTACTCAGAAAGCAACTCTGTTCCTGAAGAATCCAGAGGGAATTGCTGGGGGATCTTTCCTGAGCCAGAGAGATTCAGCAGTCCTTGGACTTGCAGTCCTGTTTACAGAATTAGTGTTTGGGGGCGGGTTGGGCGGGGGTGCAGCAAAGCTTTCGACTGCAGATGTTGTTTCGATTCTGCTGTTGCCCGTTTCCTTTATCTGTTCAACAAACATTCCTGGCGTGCTGACCGTGTGTTCAGGCCCTTTAGGGTGATGAACAGCTTGCCAGGTGTGGTCACCATGCACAGAAAATGAACCAGATAAACTGGATGACAGGCTCATTGGCAGAGTTAAAGATTGCACACGTCGGAAAATGGGGAGAAAGGTGAGGGAAGCAGCCCTCCAGTGCCCCAGCTCACAGGATCCTCTCTCATCATTGCTTAGTCCCTCCCTGGTGGGGAGGACAATACCCCCTCCTTTTCCCGACTTTGCAAGGGAGTAAGTTCTGTTCTCCATTCTATTCTTGTGTCTACCTCCTAGTAACACCTAGAATTTCAAAAATATAAACTTTGATTCTGCTCCGAGAGGAGCCCCTCTGAGTTAGTGCTGCCTTTCCTGCACCAAGTGTGCTAGTCTTTTCCCTTAGAGCTGTGCTTCCCATTGTGGTCACCTGGCTGTGTCTTTGACCTTGCTCCTCTGGGGCTGGCCAGGCTGCTTGAGGCAGGAGGTTATTGACCAGGGCTCTGCTGCCCCCGCCCCACCAGCTGCCTCAGGAGCTGCAGAGGCCAGGGGAGGGAGGGAATCTGTATCTGTCTGCGTGCCTGTAACCCCTTCTCACCCACCTGTGTACTGCAGCCCACAGGTTGGGAGGCTATACTTTAGCATTCCGGGCTTCAGCCTGCCCAGAAGTCACCCCTCCCCACTTACTGCTCTCAGGGTCCCAGCTGGGCCATCCTCAGTGAAAAATCTGCTTTGACCAGAGCAGTGTGTCAAGCCAGGGAAGACAGTCAAGTCCCAGAGCCCAGTACTGCGGCCCAGGAAGACTGTTGGTCCCTTTCCCCTCCCTGCTTGGCCCTGGCTGGGAGCCTGGGCAGCCATAATGGCATGTAAGTGCCTGTTTGCCTCCTTCTGCCGAATCAAAATAGAGTTACAATCAGAAAGCAATTCAGAGACCCTGACTGGTGGGTAGGATTAAGGATTGGGATAAAGGATGACTTCTCCTCTTCTTTCTTGTGGAGGACTGATTCCCTCTGAATCCTGGGATGGTGCCTCAAGGAAGGCCATAAGATGATTCTGAGAGAAGCTGAGGTTTTGCTTAGGCAGGAAACCTTTCAAAGGAGAAGTCCCTGTGTGCACGTTTGTGTGGCGATGGAGAGGCAGTGCAGCCTGCCTAGGCGTCTCTGTCCACAGAAGGCCATGTAGCCATATGGTCCACTATTACCTTCTTTGTGTCTAGCAATGCTCGCTGTCAGGAAGTCTCCCCTGAGGTCTGACCTCTGTCCCTTGTGGCGGTAGGCTCAGTTCACTTCCTCACGCCAGCCCTCACTGGAACTAGAGACCTGCTAGTCAGCCCCCTTCCTCCATGTAAGAACTCTTTGACAATTGGGACTTTGGCAGGACTGTCTGTGAGGGTAATAATGACAGGAAAATCCAAACACAGTGGACCAGGTCATGTTCTCAGTGCTCTATGTTTAACTACATTTCACAGCAGCCCTATCAAGCAGGCATTACTATCGTCCCCACTTTACAGGTGAGAAAACTGAGGAACAGGGAGATTAAGTAACTTGTCAAAGGTCACATAAGTACTGAATGACAGAGAAGGGTTTCATCCTGAGGCATTCTGGCTCTAGGACCCCATTAGCCACTGCCTTCAGCTGCCTCTCTCAGCTGAGAGAGGCAATGTTCTCCTTAGGACCTATTTTGTAGCTCCTTCTTCAATTCCTTTGTGGGGTTCTGAATCAGTTAACTTTTACTATGTAACAATCCACCCCCAAAAATCTAGTGGCTTAAATCATAAACATTTATTATATCTCATGATTCTGTGTGGTGGAGGGTTGAGTTGTCTGGGCAGTTCTCTTGGTCTGGTCTGGCTCAGCTGATCTCCCTGGTCATTGGAGACCCAGCTGGGGACAGGTGGTCTAGGAAGGCCTCACTCACATATCTGGTGGCCCACTCAAGATCACCTGGGGCAACAAGGAGAGGTGACATGGCTATTGTCTCACATCATCCAGCAGGCTATCCCAGATACTTCCAATGGTGGTGGTCACAGGGTTCCCAAGAGCTGCACGACAGGCCAAGCCCTCATACACAATCTCTGTTCAAGCCTCTGCTTGTGTCGCAGTTGTTAATGTCCCAATGGCCAAAGGAAGTTGCATGGCCAAACCCAGATGAAAAGAGTAGATAAATAGATTCTACCTTTCGATAGGAGGAGCAGCAGCAACATCACATTGCATAGTGGTATAAATACAAAGGGATGAGAAGAGTTGGTGGCCATTTTCGCAACCAACCTCAGGGTCCTAACCATGAACCATGTGGACTGCATTTCATAGTGGGAAATACAAAGAACATCTGGATAGGCAGAGCGTCCACGTGGGCTTTAGCCTGATCAAAAGTCCAAGTTGTTTCCACTAAGGTAGTGAAGCCCATGCAAAGACAGGGGTTCTAAGTCCCTAAGAGTGGGATGTAATGGCGTGATGTCACTGTTTTGGTCGGGGCTGGGGAAGGCAGTGAATGGACAGAGAATGGATTTTCTTCTCTGGTGCACTAACTTCTTCCTATCCCTAGGCCTTCTGCAGCTCCCCCAGGCCAAAGGGGAAGAAGCCACAGACATGTTCATTCCTAAGATCATGATTGCAGTCTCAGCGGCACCGTGTGCTGCCCGGGCAGGTCAGACCCTCTCAAAGAAGACCCCTGCTGGAGAGTGCGGGTTAATAAGAGCATGTGTTCCAAAGGCAGGCAGACCTGGGTTCCATCTGCAGCTCTGCCACTTTTTTACAACGTGATCAAACAGAAATCCACCTGTGAATCTCACTTTCTTTTTCTGGCAAATGAGGATTGCTGTGATGATTAAAAATAATGACGTTTATGAAGTACCTAGACCAGGGCCTGGCACATATGCGTGCCCAGTCTTAGCCATCACTGGGACTTGGATGAGCTCTCCTGCCCTCACGCTTGGGTGGCAATGGCCAGATGAACAGAGCTGTCACTGGTAAATAACTCTTGGCTCACCCAGGAATACCAGATGGTGTGCCAGCAACTCGGGCCAGAGAAACTCAGGGCAGAAGCTGCAGGGAGAACAGAAGTGGAACTGTAGCTGCCTGAAGGCTCGATTCTGTGGGCATCACTCACTTAGGGGTAGAGGGATGTAGTTGAGCCCCCTTGTCCTAGATATGAGAAAGCTGAGGCGACAGCCCCAGTATTAGCCAGGCAGCTACCGTGGTCACACCACTGGAACCCAGATCACTTTATTTCCTGGTGGATGCTCTTCCCTTCATGCCATGAAACCTTCAAATGCCCTCCTCTGCCCTCCCTTAAAATATCCAGTTCCCTAGGTCACTGTCCTACTGGATCCCCATCTTGCTCCCATCCCACAATGCACACCTTCAGCATAGAGAAGAGGAAGAGGAGGTATTCAGACAGTAGGTTGGAAGGGAGGCAAGGAGGGAAGGAGTTTGGTAAAAGTTGGCAGCTGCCAAGTAGGAGATGGGGCTTGGCAGAGGAGCCTGTGCTCCCCTGCACTAAGCAGAGGTCAACCCTGGCTTTCAGATGCCAAGGAGACAAAAGAAAGGACTGTCCCTATCACACCAGCCTCCACCCTTCCCTAGCTTGGAACTGCCTGGAGGGAACGAGGAAACAATTATTTATCAGGGATGAGTTGGTCAGGAAATTGGACATATTCAACAAAGACCGGGAAACATTGTGCCAACCAGGTCTGATGGGGTGACAGAGCTGCTCAGAGCACAATGGCCTCGCTGGCGTCGATATTTGCTTTCTGAGGAACAGCTGAGGACACACACTGCATATGTGATGAGTGCAGGTGGACAGGGCCCTCTGTGGCCAACCAGAATCCTGGCCGCCAGCCCCTGGCTGCTAAGCCAGGGAGGAGCAAACTAGGCTGGGCTGTGGTCCCTGGACAGAGAGAGCTTCACCCCTGTGCTGTACCTCTCTTCTCCGGGACAAGAGCATAGAGTTGAGTCTACTGCTATCTAGGCCCCCTCCTCATGGCTCTGGCAGAGACATGGCAAGGCACCACCCAGAGAGGTCTTCCCTAGAGTGGAAAGCTGGCATTTGGATGGGGTTCCCCAGTCACTCGCCTCCCCAACTGCCATGGCCTCAGGCCCCCCTCGGTCTCCTTGTGAAGTATTAAAACCATGAGGGCTGGTGGGAAGCACTCTGGAAACAGCTTGTTCTGTTCTTTCCTCTCATCCCTGAGGACTTAAGCTCATTCGTATCCTAATAGAGGAGGGGTCAGAGAGAAAGTGTTCCCCCCACCCCAGCTGAGAGTTTACACTGTTTACACTTCAGTCAAGCCTCCCTCCCTGTCTCAGCCTGTATGGTTAACATGGGATTTCTCCCCCTACCCCACCTCTGGCCCAAGTTTTCCCCAGAGTCTTCCAGTTGTTTTGTATACCGGGCCACTTTCTGGGCAAGGGGAGGGAGCTGGAGAGGTCCTCTTGCACTCTTGGGAACTGTCCGTGCCTGACCGCTGCTGTGGGGAAGGGAGGAAGGGGTACCAGCCCTGGCTGGTCTTTAGCTCATATAGTTCCCCACCTCTTGGTGTATGTCCCCTGTTTTTGTTTTTGGAGGGATGTGCTAAATGGGGCTTTATCAAGCATGCTGAGGATCAGCATCCTTCAAAAGAAAGGATCTTTGGCTTTTTGATATTTCCTGGGGGCCCAGATTCCAAGCCCTAGATAGCTGGTCAGGCCCTGAAGCATTTACATGGGGTCTGCTGTGAAGTCAGCTTGGGTAGAGGAGACAGATCCCAACATCGGTTATGGAGGGTTTTAGTCCAAGGTGGGAAAGGGAGAAGTTGCTAGGGCTGTGTATTGGTCCATTCTTATGCTGCTGATAAAGACATACCCAAGACAGGGAAAGAGGTTTAATTGATTCACAGTTCCAAATGGCTGGGGAGGCCTCAGGAAACTTACAACCGTGGTGGAAGGGGAAGCAAACACTTTTTTTTTTTTTCACATGGCGGCAGGAGAGAGAAGAATTAGTGCTGAGCAAAAGGGGAAGCCCCTTGTAAAACCATTGTATCTGGTGAGAACTTACTATCACGAGAATAGCTTGGGGGAAACCACCCCTATGATTCAATTACCTTCCACCAGGTCCCTCTCACAACACGTGGGGATTATGGGAACTACAATTCAAGATGAGATTTGGGTGGGGACATGGTCAAACCATATCAGGCTGTGAGACCATTTAACTGTGAACCGTTTTTTGCACCTCCAGCCTCTGAGGAAGAGGCTTGCTACTGGAGTTCTACCATTTACCTACAGTGTGTCAGAGAGCACCTAGCTGGGACACAGAAGTTGTTTCTGGTCATTGCTCATAGCTACTGGTGTCTTCGGTTTACTGCCATCCCCAGCAGGGGGCAGGAAGAGAATATAGACCTTACTGCCCTCGCTGGCCGTAGGAAGGCTTCAAGAGCCAAGTTAAAGCGTCTATAGTTTAGTTCACAGGAGACCCTGGAAGCTTCCAACCCTGGTGACCTTTAGGAAGGAGAGAGACCCTCCCTGATGAGGGTAGGAAGTGGTGGATGGGGTGAGCCTCCTGGGGCAAGAGAAGTAACAGAAGACCCAGAGGGGTGGGAAGGGAGGACTGTTTGCCTCAGAGTGCTTGAGGTGGAATGTTTGAATACTGGGGAATAGCCTCTGTTTACTTCTCTGTTTATAGTTGTCTTTCCATCCTGAAAATAAACCATCCTTGAGTAATTACAGCAAAGAAGGCTGAGGGTTTGTGGGGGGTTAGAGGGAGCACATGAACATGGGAAAGCACTTCTGGAAGCATGGGCCAGGCTGTCCACCACCGACCGCATCCTTTTGATACACAGAAGCAGTAACTGTGCATGCAACACATTCTCTATTTAAGCAAGTGGACAGAGTCCAGCTCTTGGAATTTCAGAACAATTACTCTGCCTAACTGTTATGCAGTCTGGCTGACTCTGTGAGTGTGTGTACGAGAGTGTGTTTCCCTTCTCCTACATGGATCTGTCATTGGGTGATAAAATAGAACATGATGAGTGTCATTCTAAAGCAATTACAAGCAAGATGCATAATGGCAGAGCTGGAGAACACGGCATATGGCCTCCGGCAGCCTCTGTGTAAAAACTAATGGAGAGATTTTGTTCCCCCACCCCCACCCTCAAAAACCAGATCAGGCTTCATGTTGAGGAAGAGAAGACAATGAAAAGCCCCTACAACCCTGCAGGTGGATGCTGGACACTGTGGGGTGGAGATCAAAGGGCTATAGTGCAGTGCCGTCTGCCAGGACAGATGCCAGATGGAGGGGGCCTGCCAGCTCCAGAGGGGTAGAATAAAGGGGAGCAACAAAAGCATCCCCAGAAATCCAAGGCTGAGCAGCACAATCCTGGAGAGCTTTGGGAAGCTATGGGGAGCACAAAGAGTGGAGGTTAAATGGCGATGTGTTTTATTTCACCAATTTCGATTCTACTTAATTTTCCTGTTTCTAGCCGCTTCCTGGTCCCTAGTTCCCTGGCAGTGCCTCTGCTCTGGTCATACATCAGAGAACTAAGTGAAGCTCATAGGGCCTCCATTCTGCTTTGTTTGTCAGTGACCAACTTTTCCTACTCTTCCTAGGGAATGACTCTGCTTCTGAGCACTGCGAATGGACCTGAGGCTCTCTCCTACCTTGGCTTCAGCTCAGGGCCCTGCAGGGGTTTGGGGAGCTTTTCTGGAGCAGATTAGCCGCGGAACCCCAGTGGGGACGAGAACAGCCTGGTCAAGTTGGATGCTCTTTACACAAGTTGGATTAGGATCGTTACTCTCACAAACTCAGGATGAAAAGAAATTGCCTCTCTGTCCTACTCCACCCCATGATGTGTGTGTATGCCAGGTGGTTTGGGGACAGCCTGTCTCCAGGCTGCTAGGTCACTGGGCAGGGTCCCTAGGGCTCAGGGTCCTTATCCATGTCTCCTGGAAAAGTACGAGTGATCCCTACTACACCCTGAGTTGCAGGACAGTGGAGAATAGGAAGTCAGCTCTGCCCGGGATCTCCCCAAGTTTCGCCTCAACTGGAGAGTCCTTTCTCCCCTCTTTTTACGCCACCGACATGCCCTGGCAGAGCTTAACAAACTTATTTTGTAAAGGGACAGAGAGTAGATATTTTGGGTTTTGTGGGTCATATATTCTCATCTATTCAGCACTGCTGTTGTGGCACAAAAGCAGCCATAGACAATGGGTAAATGAGGGGGCATGGCTGTGTTCCAATTTTATTGATAAAAACAGGAGATGGGACAGATCTGGCTCACAGCCATGGTTTGCCATAAAAAGTGGAGGGCAGGAGCCTGACACCAGGTCCAGCCCTCTGCAGATGCCCTCCTTTTGGAGCCCGAGTGATTTCTTTCTTTAAGATGAAAACAGAGCCTGAGCTCTTCCATGCTGTCTTCCTGGCATATGTGTGCACATATCTTTTTTTTTTTTTTTTTTAGGCGGAGTCTCGCTCTGTCGCCCAGGCTGGAGTGCAGTGGCGCGATCTCGGCTCACTGCAAGCTCCGCCTCCCGGGTTTTTACGCCATTCTCCTGCCTCAGCCTCCCGAGTAGCTGGGACTACAGGCGCCGCCACCACGCCCGGCTAATTTTTTGTATTTTTAGTAGAGACGGGGTTTCACCGGTTTAGCCAGGATGGTCTCGATCTCCTGACCTCGTGATCCGCCCGTCTCGGCCTCCCAGAGTGCTGGGATTACAGGCTTGAGCCACCGCGCCCGGCCTTTTTTTTTTTTTAACTTAAAATCATATCGTTGTGAAACTTGGAACAGAAAAGAACCTTAAAGGTCATTTTGTTTCACCTACTCATTTGACAGATGAGGAAAACTAAGGCATAGAGGTTAAGCTGTGTTCTCAGGACCATCCCTCGTTGGTAGCAGAAGTGGGATCATATGAAGCCTGGCAACTTAAGGGCAGACCCTTTCTCTCTGCCACACTGCCTTGTTCCCAGCCCATCACGTTCCTTGGGTGGTGCCAGATGAAACAGAACCAGGTATCAAGAAATCACAGACTGGACCGAGTAGCAGCACTGTGTGTGTGCTTAGTGGCTGTTGGGGCCTCCTTAGTGGGAGTTGGGGAGCACCCCTGGAGAAAGAATCTTGTAGCTTTCTGGGAAGTGACTCTGAAAGGCATCTAGAGGGGAGACACAGTGTTCTACCTGGTGCTTTTCCGCCAGTATAAAAATCTGTTGGGCACAGGGATCATAATTAATGGGTTTTGTTTGAGATGTTTTCCTCCCCTTATTGTGACCCTGGGCCTTGTAGGCCCCAGGCCCTTCTTCTCATTCTGTCTTAAACATAGCACTGAGTACAGCAAAACAAGATTGGTTCCACTTTTGTTAAGGAAGAGAAAGAGGCAGGGACAACCCTAGTTGTGAGTTAGTTTCTTCTCCAGAGACCTTTAGACAAGATCTTCACTTGTCCGGGCCTCAGTTTCCCTACTGGTATCATAAGGGGGTGTCCAGGTGCTGTAGGGAGGGGTAGGGTTATTGTCCTCATTTGCAGAGAAAGGGAAAGACTCAGGTCCTGAAGCGGCCCAGGAGAGATGGTGTTCCAGCTTCTTGAGGTCTGCACCTGGTTTTCCTTGGGGAAGCCAAGTACCTTCTTGAGCCAAGCCTGGAAGGAGCTGTGGAAGTGGGGGAGGGCTGGGAAAATGAGCTGAACTCAAGCCTGGCGTTCAGCTGCACCTGCCCTTGAAATTAGGAATGCCACACATCAGAAAAAGAAAAGTGGGACTCGAGAGCCCAGGCCCGGCTTGGAAAGGCTCCCGGAGGGTGCTGAGCTCACAGCCCAGACCCTCCAATCAATAGGGCATGGCTATTTATAGCATCAGCCTGAGAGAAACTTAATTATGATCAAAAGGAGCTATTTAATACCATGCTTGCCGAAGACGCAACCTCTTGTCAGTGGAAATTAATCAGCTGCTGCCATGGGCTCTTGTCCCCTCGGGCTCCGGAACTGGGGAGGCGCCTGGCGGGAGCACTGATGACGTTGGTGCCCTCGCAAAGTCATCCAACATGCAGTGGTCTCCCCAGGGCTCCAGATGCACAGGGGTCAGGGAGGCAAAGTGAGGTGGAGGGGGATTCACAATTCAACTCAAGTGCAGCCTCCCCTCAAAGCGGTCCCCGAGGACTCCAGCTCACAAGCAACTCCCTCCTCTCCTAACTCCTCTAGTGTCTGTGATCTGTCCTATGCTGGTTGGGACGGGGCATGCCCCTTCCTCACTTTAAGCTTCAGTTTCCTCATCTGTAAATTAAAGACAATAAAAACGCATTCCTCATAGGGTGATTACGAGGATTAAAATGAGTCAGTTACCACATGGTAACTCACTTGGAACTGTGCCTGGCATGTGGCAAGCACTCCATAAGTGCTAGTTGCTGTTACTGCCGCTACAACTACTACTTATTAGTTCGCTCTGCCTCCTCAGCCAGATTGTTTGTTTCTCGAAGGCAGAAATGGTGTCCTCATGCTTGAGGTGGCCCCGCTTCGTGCCTAGCACAGTGCTGGTCATGTAGGGTGTTGAATGCATGTTGGCTGTTTCATCCATATGATTCAAAAACTAAAGGAATTCATTCTTTCTTTGAGTCATTCATAATTTATTCTAAAAAATCTTTATGGGGCCCTCATGTGTCAGGCCTCATACCAGACATGGAATATATGAAAATCATTAAGCACCAATGAACCTTGTGTCAAGCTGTTCACTGCCTAGTGAGGGCCCAGTAATGGAGAGACATGCATGCAAAGAGATCATTACAATGCAGTATGACACAAAAACAGAAATGTGGCCCCCATCCAGCAGAAGCACAGAGGAGGGGATGATTTACCCTACCAGGGACACCATGAGAGGCTTCTTGAAGCAGATGGATTTTTGTTGTTGCTGTCGTCGTCGTTGTTTGAGACGGGTGTTGCTCTGTCACCCAGGCTAGAGTGCAGTCCTGGCTCACTGCAGCCCCAGCCTCCTGGGCGCTAGCAGTCCTCTCACCTCAGCCTCCTAAGCAGCAGGGAATACAGGCATGTGCCACCACACCTGGCTAATTGTTTAATTTTTTATTTTCTGGAGACAGGGTCTTGCTGTGTTTCCCAGGCTGCTCTCCAACTCCTGGGCTTAAGTGATTCTCATGCCTTAGCCTCCCAAAGTGGTGAGAGTACAGGCCACAGTGCTGGGCAGGTATATAGGGCTGGACTTGAAAGATAACTACAGGAGATGAAGGAAGTAGAGAAATAGAGGCAGAGGGAAGAGTGTGTGCAAAGAAAGGCCTGCAGTTGGGAAACTCAAAGGTATTCAAATCATTTGTGAAAATCTTGGCCAGATCCTAAGGACAACAACAAGGCCACCACCAGAAGCTCCATCTAGGTTGATATAAAAGGCAAAACTGATGTCATTAGCAGTGAGGAGGAGGAAGGCCTATGTCACAAATCATATCCTATATAAATGCATTGGTTCAAAAACATAGACCAGTTTCCTCCCTAGAGAAACCAAAGGAAATGCCCCGAATCATGGATTTAGGTTAGAATCCCAGAGGAGAAAGACAGAATTCTGAATGAAGGCTGCTGGAGGAGAAGTCTAGGTCTCCATCTTGTAATGGACATTGGAAGTTAAAGAGGTTCTCACTCCTACGTTGACTAGTCCTGTAAGAAATTGTATAGCAGAGCACGGGCCGTAGAGGCAGACGCCACCCAGAATCCCACCTCTGGCAGTTGGGAGAATGGAACAAGCACAACTCTTCGGTGTAATCAGAAAGCAACTTTACTTTCAGCTCCCACTGTTGCTGCAAGTTTATTGGGTTGAGGCAATTCTGTACCCCAGATGAAATCTGGGTCAAGTCCCATGACTTTTCAGGTCACTTTTAGATGACACAGTCTCAGTTCTCTATGTTCAGTTTAATAATAATAACTTTAAACTTCACTTAAGAGTTGGATGTCTCCTATCCCCTAGCTCTGCCTGCCACAGATGGAAATGGGGTAGGGTGAGGTAGAGGGGAATAATTAGCTTCTCTTCTCTTTCCGCTGTGTCATCAAAGGTCCCAACAGGAAGCAGATGGCTCACAAAACTGGACAGTTGAGGGGAAGTTCGTAAAAGGACTGTTTACGGAGGTGTGGGCATGGTTTGGGAGAGCAGAGAATTCCACAGTCTGCAGGTGCAAGGGGAAGGAGAAGTTACTAGAACCAGGAGAAGGAAGCTGTATGGGTGGGCCACCTCAGGGTCCTTCCATCTTTGGGAGAGGGACACAGCAACCCAGTGACCTGGCAGGGAGGGGCGGAGAGTACACTCCCCCCGAATCCCCCACCCTGGCTTGTTAACCCATGGTGCCTTTGGAGGTCAGGGAGCCTGCTGATGAAGTCCATGGAGTTCATCCTCCTAGGGTTTGTGGCTAGGAAAGGGTAGAGAGTGGATCTGGAGTGGGAGGGAAAAGGGAGCCTCTGCCCTCTCCCAGACTGCTAACCAAAGTGTCGCTGGGTTGGAACTGAGGCGGGCAGGGAAAGAGCAGGGCATGGAAGTTCTCACTCGAGTGACAGTGTCATGAACTGCTCCCAAGCTCTCTGGGCCTGGAATATATGTAAAGCTGGCTCCTTCTCCCTTGAGGGACACTTTCAGAGTTCTTTGGAGAACTTTCCCCCACATAATCATGAGGAAGCCTACACAGCTCCTTGGATGGGTGTGATGCCCTCTCCCTGAGTGAGCACTCAACTCCCTTCTCAGTTGGGTAGGCTCTCCACTTCGGTCTTCTAGGCAGGCTGTCTCCCAGGTGTAGTCCAAACCAGGTTCGCAAGAAACACTTTGTCTGGAAATCTGCAGGTAACCTGTGAAGCCATCCACGCTGCCTGTGAACACATCGCCTTCCCTTTAGATTATGCGAGCGTGAATCAAACACTGGTTTTCTGTGTCTCCCAAATGCAGACAGCCCATGTAAAACACTCTGAGAGGCTTCCTTAATGCCCCTCACTCTTGGCTTGACCTGAAGGAAGCACTTACGGCACACCAGTAACTCTCTTCAGTGGTCCTCTTCCAATCTCCAACAAGCTTTTTATTGTTCTCTCCAACCTTATTGATGGACTGTGTGGGTGGACAGCTGGGATCCTGTGTGGCGGCCTTGCACCTCACTGGAGAATGTGGTAGCTATTCATGTACAGCCTCATCTGAAAGTGAGATTAATGAAGTCCAGCATCTAGTTATGCCAGCTTTGTAACACTTAGTAGGTTGGTTTTCTTCTCTCTGCCCTGGTTCCCTCATCTGTACACTGGGGATAATGGTACCTCATCTGATTTTGTGAGGATTTAGTGAAATTGTTCATATAAAGCATTTAGAATGAGCAGAATATAGTAAGTGCTCAATAAACTGCTTATATTAATATTATTTTCCTTTTATCTGATTGAAAATTGGCTTGGGGGTAGGTCTTCTGCAAGAGGAAGAGCTGAGAGGAGGGAACCAGAGACACCCCCCTCCCTCCCTTTGTCTCTTTCCCTGCCCTTGCTGGCTTTTCAAGCCTAATGGGAGTGGTTGGGAAGTGCTGGGCCTGTGTATGTCAAGAAGGAGGCAAGCACGGGAGTTTTGGGTTCTCTCATATTTAGCAGCAAACGTGACCTGGGGAAATCCATCCTTCAGCATCTCCCTCTGGGAAGGAGTGAGCTTCCTCCTTGCCCTAGATGTGTGAATGGGAGAAGCCAAGAGGGATGTCCCCCCTTTTTCCAGCTACCTCGGTTGTGAGGGGAGAAGGAAGGCAGGGAAATGGCAGCCGAGCCCCAGAAACTTCTTACCTGTATTGGGCTGCCAGAAGCTGCCAGCGCTGTTGCAAGATGGTGACACATGAGCTGGGACAAAATGAATCACTCTGTCAAAGCTGCCCCAGGCCCCAAAATTCCCCTGCACCAGCTTCAGGGTTTCCTTTTCATCTTCTAGACCCACACAGGAGAGTGCGAGGCAGAAGGAGGGTGTGCCTGTGTGGAAGAGGCTTCCAGGTCAGCCCTGCCCTGCAAGGGCGGGGTTGCCTAAGAGGCTGCAGGAGTGGCTTTCCCTAGTCCAGGCTGAAAGCAACCTTGCCTAATGTGACTCCTGACTCCCTGAGGCTGACTCCCAGAGACTTTTGATAGTAGCTGTGTCCTGTTAATGGACCAAACCACATTCCCAGAAGATTCCACCATCCCAGGCTTGGATGCAGGTGTGCCCTGGCTGATTGCAGCCCTAGCTTGGCTGCATTTTATCAATGACTTCAGTGAGGACGTTTATGCCTCCTGGCTTTCGTGCTGTTCCTGGACCCTGAAACATTCTCTTCTCCTACCAGATCCCTGCTGTCTTTCTGTAGGGACTGCTCTTAAATGATTTTTCTTGGACCCTCTGCTGTTGCTTCTCCGTCTTCCCACACTATCACCTTGGATGTTCCTTTGGAGCTTTTCCCTAGGTCTCAGTTCAAATTTCACCTCCTCAAGCGATCTCTTCCCAGACTACTCTATCTAAAATAGCCAAACTCCAACCCACCATCTTCTTAGCGCTTATTCCTTTCTGGCGTGATTTTGTATCTTTTTGGTTGTCTGTCCCTCCCTACTCTAGAATGTGAACTCCACAAGGGCAGGGAACTGTTTTGTTCTCTATTGTATCTTAACATGCCGGCCAGTACTTGGCACACAGAAGGTGCTCAGTAAGTGTTTGCTGAATGAATGAATGAATGAGTGCCCTGCTCTTCGTCCCTTAAGTTGTTCCCACACTTAAGGTGGTCAACGCAGATGCCATCTTCATTCCACCCATCCAACCCCTCTCATACATATATCTACTCTCCTGATTATAAGCAGTTCCCAATTCTAAAGAAACCGGGGGCTTATGGACTGTGTCATCCATAAAAACAGGAAGGGGCAGCCAGAACAGAGGTATGGGCAGGGTGGTGCAGGGAAAAGTGTGTGGACCATGGACTCACACTGATCTGATTTGAATCCTGTCTGGGCCACTCACCAGCTGTGATTGGATGTATGCAAATGTTCTGGCATAGTACCTGTACATAGTAGGTGCTCAATAAATGCAAGCTGTTATTACTATAGGTCTTTTTTTTTTTTTTTTTTTTTTTTTTTTTTGCTTTTGTTTACCAGGCTGGAGTGTAATGGTGTGATCTTGGCTCACCACAACCTCCACCTCCCAGATTCAAGCGGTTCTCTTGCCTCAGCCTCCCCAGTAGCTGGGATTACAGGCATAAGCCAGCATGCCCGGCCCACTATTTCTTTACTAACCTGCAATGATTGGACAAAGCATCTATCACAGGGCATCCTGCCTCTAAGGCCGGAAACTTGGGGTCCTCTTTGTCACTTACTCTCTGGCAAACCCACACCTCTCTGCCATAAAACCTTGTCACCTCTCCCTTCAAAGGCTTTAGGGAAGGGCTCTTCCTCAGCCAGTGCCCTGGCCAGGCCCTCCTCCTTTGCTGCCTGGGATTTCTGCCCTCCTGCCCTCACACACTCTCTCAAGATTTCCTTCATCTGCCTGCCTTTCAAGGTCCTCCCTCTCCATTCAGTCGCACTCTTATTTTGCATTCCTCTCTCCAGCAGGACATGCCTCCATTCAATAATTAATCTATTCAACATTTTTGAAGCACCTGCTGGGCACCGCTGGATCCAGGAGCGAGCACGGTCAGATGCCTGTCCTCAGGGAGTGTGAGGGAGATAAAGTCTTGCACTTGATCCGATTGGGGCAGGGCAAAAGTGCGACCATAAGGACAGGCGGAAGGTGGTGTTGTCAAACAGTGGGTTACCAGCCCATTAGTGGGTCACGAAATTAACTTAGTGGGTCACAACCAGTATTTTCAAAAACATTAAATAGAGCAGAGTAGAAATATCACAGAATGCATCACACTCATAAGGGGAAATGTTTCTTAAAAAACTTTTGGCCAGGCGCAGTGGCTCATGTCTGTAATCCCAGCACTTTGGGAGTCTGAGGCGGGTGGATCACCCGAGGTGAGGAGTTTGAGACCAGCCTGGCCAACACACTGAAGCCCTGTCTCTACTAAAAATACAAAAATTAGCCAGACATGGTGGCAGGCGCCTGTAATCCCAGCTACTTGGGAGACTGAGGCAGAAGAACTGCTTGAACCCGGGAGGCGGAGGTTGCAGTGAGCCGAGATCGGGCCACTGCACTCCAGCCTGAGCAACAGAGTGAGGCTCTGTCTCAAAAACAAAACAAAATAAAACAAAAACTTTTGTTTTCATTCTATATATTGAGTGTGTGTGTGTGTGTGTGCTGTAAAATGTATTTCTTATTTTGAGTCACAGTAAAAATATTTAGAAAACACCCATCCTTGGGAATCAAGAAAAGCTTCTTGGAAGGAATCACATATGAAACCTGAAATATTAGTAAAAGTTCATCAACCAGAAGGGTGCAGAGATAGGAGCCTGTTCTAGGCAGAAGGAATCAGCTAAAAATATGAGGGTGGGAGGGGGAAGAGGGGAGAGAGAGAACAAGCAATGAAACAAAAACGGAAAATTCATTTTTTAATTGTCTCACAAATAAAACAAGTATACTCCTGCTTCCTGCCCTTCTGTGGTGTATGTCCTCTCCCTCTCTACCCTCTCACCTTTTCCTTACCCTTCTAAATCTGACCGTTTACCTTTCCCAGCCCAACTGAGAGGCTCTCACCTGCAGGGTTCTTCCCTGGCTCTCCTGTTCTCTCTGGGTGTCTTCTGAGTGGCCCCAGTGCCAGCACCCAGCCCTGGGTTGCTCTTTTTCCTGCACTTACACGGAGTTTTAGAATTTGAAGTGCATTTTCACCTGCAGTCTCCTTTGAGTGTCCTGATAGCCATGTTAGGTGAGCAGGACATGCCATATTATCTCCACTTTACAAAAGGGAAACCAAGGCACGGGGAGGTCCACCAAGGGCCCAGGCTCACCTTGCTGTGAGTGACACAGTCAGAACCATCACCCTACTTTCTATTCCCAGACAAAAGCATTTTATTTCCATTTAGCTGGACTTGCACATGGGATACTCACACCAGCCCTTCAGCCCGATTGCAAGCCCCTGTGGGACGAAGGCCGCGTGTCATACTTCTACACCTCCCACAAGCCTAGACACTCAGAGTGAGGCTCAGAAAGTCTTGTTGTGGTTTTCTGCCCATACTGGAATATGGCATTGGCCCCCAAAGAAAGGATCTTCATGATAGCCAGCCCTTCTATTGTTTGTATTCTTCTCCGTTTGGACTTGCCCTGTCTTCTCGTTCTGCTGCTTGCTCCTCCTCCTTCTCTCACCTTCTGGAAGCCCTTCCCTTCTCACCTGTCCCTCCCTCATCTTCCCTACTTCCCTATCCCTCCCTCTCCTGCTGTGCGTGGTTCTCTGCTCACAGCTGTGATAAGAGGACCTTGCCCAGCCCTGCTGGCAGTGAGGAGGGCTAGACTGGGCCAGCTCCCCAGAGAGGAGCAGCAGGTCTGCTTGCAGCAGAGGGAAAAGACCCTGGCCACAGGCTTCCAGCTAATTGGTCCGAGGGTTTTTAAGCCTGTCTGGGGAAGTGACCTGCGCAGATGGTATAGGAACTCTCTCCGATCCAGTGGGAAAAAAGTGGGAGAACAGAAGAAAGAAGAAAGAGAAAGTAGAAGGCAGAACAGCCCTACACTGTGGGGAAGGAAGGGAAGAAATAAATTCTATCCTTAAGTGTGGGCCAGAGTCCTGAGCACCTCCCTGGCACCTCCCAGGGCTGCCGCCTCCCTACACCACCTCAGGAGGCTGGCTCTCTGCCCTGTGAATCACAGGCTCTGTGGGGAGTGATCTATTTGCTGCTAAGCACTTGTCTGTGGCAGCTTTTCCAGGAGCTGGAGTCATTTACAGATGGGAACAGCACTCATCTCTGGCAGGGGAGCCCATGGCCAGCACCAGCCCCATGGCTTGAAATAGATCTTTCTGTAGAGGCAGAGCAGAGAGGGAGGCCACACACAGGATAGGGGCATGGTGGGGTCCATTTGCCCTGTGGGCATGATGGGGCAGCCTCCCCAAAGCACACAGATAGGACTTCCCTTGGCCATCCTCATCTCCCAGGGTTCATGGAAGGAATGAGTGGTGGCTGAACAGGGCTCCTCGGAGGTCAGGCCTTTACCACGTGTCCCTCCTCACTTCCCCCTGACTGTTTACCTGACCCTCCTCACATACAGACACACATAGTGCCCACTGGAGAAGTGTCGTCGTACCCAAGACTAGGGTTACAAAGCCAAACAAAATAATACAAGCAAATAAACAAAAAACTAATTGAACAACAATTATTATCCCAGCCCAGGATTTCACAGGTCCCTCTGACAATTCTTAAACAGCTGGTCTACCAATATAGGTCATTGGTTAGCCATTATGAGAATACCTGGAGTTCTTCCAAACCTCAGCATCCCTCTTGGAAGCCCCAGACAGATGAAGAAAAACCCCCACAATGAATACGCCTTCTTGTTTTAGCTGTTTTGATTGACCATTAGCCTGAGAGAGGATTGCCTCAAGAACACATGATCTCTCATGTGTTGAAAACTGGGGTTTGAGTCCTAGTCTCACCAGTTACTAGCTGTGTGATTTAGGGCAAGGAATTTAACCTCTCCAAGTCTGAATTTCTTCATCTATGAGATGGAAATAACACACATACAATTTTCACATCACTAAAGTGAAAATTAATGAGCTTATGTTTGAGAGAGTACATTATAAACTTTAAAGTACTGTAGAAATGTTCTATTTATGTATTGCTCCATTTAGGTAAGCTCAATGAGGGCAGGAACCTTGTTTTTCTCACTGTTATATCCGTAGCACCTGGAATGGTGCCTGGCACATGGTAATCATTCACATGTTGAGTAAATTAATAAATGAATGACTGGTTATCGAGAACACAGAAACTGGGCAAAATTACCTAACCTAAAATACAACCTAATTACCTTCTGTGGAGAAAGGGACTAGTCCTGCCATCAGAAACAATTAATAAAATGGTACCAGTCTATCAATAATTACTTTGAATGTAAATAGATTAAATTCTCTAATCAAATGGCATAGAGTAGCTGAATGGCTTAAAAAAAACAAGACCCACCTCTGTGCAGCCTACAAGAGACTTCACCTTAAAGGATACTCAGACTGGAAGTGAAAGGATGGCAAAAGATATTCTATGCAAATAGGAACCAAAAGAGAGCAGAAAAAGGAACTAGTCCTGAATCTGCCATTGTATCTGCAGAACCTAATAGAGTTCCTGATCCATGCGGTCTTTTCTTATGTATTTGTTATTGATTGGCTGATTAACTGGTTAAAGAGGTATCTCCTTGGCCTTGCCTACCCAGTGGGGCCCCCATATGAGGTGTGGGAACAAAGACCAGCTCTGGCAATATATGGATAAACCCCCTGCAAACCTGAAGAGCAACACAACCTTCAGACTTCTCACTTTTCAGTATTTAATAATAATCTGCAAGTCTCTAGGGGGAGTATTAAAAGGAGAATGTGGTGTTCTCAGTCCAATGAGGTTAGAAAATAAGGAAACAGGCATGCGCTAAGCCAGAGGGGGCTGGAGACTTGGGAGTGATCCTGGCAGGCACTGGGGCTGGAGGCTTTGAATGGTCATCAAGTAAAGGAAGGCTGCCCTTTCCAGTGCCAAGGAAGGCATGAAGGACTCAGACAACATTGCTCCCATCTTGTCTACTCAACAACTGCCACATGGAGCACTGACTATGCTCTCAGCCCTTTGCTCAGCACATGGTCTACGAGAAACAGCGGCTCAGTGTTTTGTTCTATTTCTGAATGGAATGCCTTTTCCCTTGCCCACTACTTGAACACCAACTCAGACCAGGAATTGTGGAGCCTTTCCTGGCCTTCCCCAAACTCTTTCCCCTGACCCTCCCTATGCACACAGGACATTATGAGTCACTTCCTGCTTTGAGTGTCCACTGCACTCTGGGCATGGGCCCACCATGGCTTTGATAACACTTTGTGGCACTTACATAGAACAGCTGAGCTGACAATTTATTACCAATAACAGCTACTATTTATCAAGTACCTACTATGTGCCAAGCACTGGGTCAAGTGCTGTACATTATTATGTACACACTTAATCCTCACAACACCTAGTGACATGGTGTTGTTCTCCCCTTTTCTCAGATGAGGAACTAAAGCTTGTCTGAGTTCACAGGGCTAGTAAGTGAGATGGTGGAGCCAGGACCAGAGCCCAGTCCATCTGACGCCAAAGCCCATACTCCTTGCACTACTCATACAGCATGAAGAGAGCCTGCAGGGCCAGTGCACCAAGACCTCAGAGGGCCCTAACTGGTGTGGGCCTCAGACACCAAAGGAAGGCAAGTTCTTAGTAAACATCAACCTGCAGCACTGGTGGCAGCCCAGGACCCTACTCAAGATTCTTGCTTGGCAGAAAACCCAGCTGCTGGGGACTTTTGAGCACAGAAGCTGAGGCGAGAGCCCTGGAACTTCAGGGCTCTGAGAAAGTGATGAAGGGACAAGGCTGAGACCTGACCAAAGCCTGAATCGATCATTTCCACACAAATGGCTGCCCTGGACCTGTCAGAGCAGCTGCCAAGCTCCTCCCTGAGCCTCAGTGCATTCATCTGTGGAATGGGCAATGACAGTGCCTGCTTCGTGGGATTGTTGTGAGGGTTAATGGGGGTAGGCCATAGATGTAAATCTCTCAGTACAGTGCCTGAAACTGGCAGTGCTCTGTTAGTGGGAGATAGCCATAGAAGGGCCCATGGGATTTGCCCTTGATGTTGAAGGCTGCACCATGCATTCTAAACTTCTATACTAATCCAGTGTGAATTTGTCTTCCATGAATCCCCTCTTGTGCCTGCTGAGCCACACGAAGCTGCCACCTGGGTTTGTGCCGGTGTACTTCGAACAAGGGCACCAGAGGCAAGTGGTGGCATTCCACCCAACAAATCATCTGCCCTGCAGGAGGAGGGGTGCCCTGGGGCTGCCTTCACTCCTCCTCGCTGACTTCTGCTCTCCACAGGGTGTCCAGTGTGTCAGTGGGTGGGGCTGTGTGGTTCAGGCCTTAGCCCCACCACCTCTGCTCTACCACTTGACTTCCTTCCTTCCTCAAATATCTGTTGAGGACCTACTATGTGTTGGGCACAGCTGTGGCACGGGAGCCCCTGCCCCATTGTCATGGGGCTCATGGTTGAGTGACAGAGACAGGCAGACAATTGGCAGCACAGCACCATGTGTGCCAAGGCCGAGCGGTGGCGAAGACGGGAGTTCATGCTCACTGCATCGCCTGGTTCACCCTGGGTCTCCAGTAATGGTAATGGCTGAAATGCCCATATTTGTTTTCATTTACCTCCCCTTGGAGTGTAATCACCCCCAGGGAATATATTCACATGTTCCAAAAAGAACATTTACTGAGTTCCTTGTATGTGCCAGGCACCGCGGGGGACACACAAAGACCAGTGAGTGATTATCAGGGCAACAGAGGGTGGCGGGGAGATGACATGTGAGCAGATTCACTACAGGGCAGCATGCACATGCCCCCACACAGGCTGCTGGGAGGCCCCAGGGTCCAGGCAGCATGCCCAGGAGGGGCAGCTGGGGCTCACCCTGTGCCCAGGGCATGGCTGGCCGGGCTTCACCTTGAAAGGGTCTACTGGGGGAAATGACAGAGGGAGTCTTGGGCCAGATGGAGCCTCCAGAGGGAGTCTCCTTGGGAAGGGCCTCCTTGGGGGTCCTACTAAGCTGCTGTCCCACTGTTGCAATCAAGGGCACCATTTGGCTTTGTAATTGTATCTTAACCTTTCGTTAATCAGAGTGGAATGACAGTGGCAGGTGTGTGAGCCAGCAGCACTTTGCCGGCTCTGAGCGGGCTTCTTGTGGCCTGTGCCCCACTCCTTCCTCTCCCCTCAGCCGGGCCTCCCTATGGGTCTCCACAAGTGACAGAGGGACAGAGGGACAGAGGGACAGAGGGACAGAGGGGCCCGGGCTTCCCTCTACCTCCCCTGCAATCCACGCCTTCTCACCCCCCTTCAGAGGCAGCCACTTGATTGGATTTTTAATGTAGTTTTCCCCTCTTTTATATTTACATAATAATAAGTCTAATAAATAGTTGTCAAGAAGATGGATGAGGGCCCTGTCTTTATGTTTTCCTGACAGATTTAGTCCTTTATGAAACTCGCCAAAGCAGAGGCTTTTCTGCAGCTAATAAAAGGTAATCACTGTGAGGCCCCGGTTGGGTTTAGCTTGGAGTAATTGGAAAGAAAACGAAACTTGAAGCAGTTTCTGGATTTGGGTCCTGGCCATGCCACTCCTGGGCTGAGTGAACTTCCTCAGCCTCAGTTTCTTCCTCTGTAAAATGGGGTGAATAATGCCTGTCCTGCCTGCTCCATGGGGCGGAAGGACTGTGAGAAAGCACTTTGTAAAGGCAGATGCATCATCTGAGTGCAGTGAACACACCTGGATGGCCTCCTGTTCTCACCAGCCTCTTCCCCTCCAGGCTCGGGACTGACCAGGTGATGCACACGAGGCATGACCCAGCAACACGCTGTGCAAATAGAACCCTTCTTCTGGGAGAAAGGGCAAGGGTTAGCCCAGCCCCTGAGTAAACATCAGGAGACCTAGGTTCTAGCCTCAGGTCTGCTTCTGCCTTACTGTGTGACTTTGGACAAGTCACTCACCCTCTCTGGACCACACCCTCCTCCCCTGTAAGATGAGAGTATTCCATAAGCCAGTATCTAAGTTTCCTCCAGCTTGAACTGCCTCTAGTCTGATGGGCAGGGGAGATGCTGGGGCTGCAGGCTGGGTGAGGCTGGGCATGGTGCGCTCCATGGAGAAGGAGCTAAGTGGAAACAGGTGGGGGCCAGGGCCCCTCTGCCCTATTTGCAGCTGTGCTTCTTGGCCAGGATTCAGCCAGGGTCTGGCTGCATCTGAACTCATACTGGGGTGTATCTTTTATTACTTCCTTCTCGACTAGAATGCCACCCCGCGCCCCCCACCCCGACCCCATCCATCCAGCCTGAGGTGCAGCCTCCCCACACTGAACACTCACTTCACTCCTGGGTGTCACCTTCTCCTGGACAGCTTGCCCTTTCCTGCTCACAGCTCACCTCTTCTAGAAGTCGTCCCCATGAGTGCCTCCTCCTTTCTTCTCCGCATGCCCTCCAGCATAGCATTCATGGGTTTTAGCTTTGGTTCCTCAGCCAGGAGAGAGGCCAGGTGTATGGTGCTTAAGGACATATCTACTTTTGTTTCAGAAAGAAGGCTGGGAAGACCAAGTTCTGCACTTCCTAACTGACCTTGAGAAAGCCATTTAAATGGAGCCAGAGCCTCGTTTCCTCCTCTAGAAAATGGAAATGCTGTAGTTCTTTCCTGACTTAAAATGGAATCTCCACCCCCTTTCCTGCTTTATTTTCTCCCTAACACATTGCATCCTGTGTCTTGGTTTGGGTTCCCCTGAAAACAGAGCCAGGACCAAGACTTGGGGTGGCAATGCCAGGTGGCAGGCGTAAGACAGGAAGGTGGAAAAGGCGGCAATGGGTGTAGTGAGTTGGTTATCCGGAGGGCATGAGGGACTTGGCCCATGGGCTTCAGGGACCTGTAGGAACTGTGGGGACAGTGCCTGGAACATTTGACTTTTGTCTCCCACTGGCTGTTCCCTTGGCTCAGCAAAACAGAACAACCCTGAGGTGCCTGCCTGGCATGGACTCGGGCATCCACCACCCCTGCTGTCAGTGACACGGGCAGGAGGTATGGCATAGCGCCCCAGTTAACCACCCCATTTGATTCTCTACTAGATGTTTTTCCTATTTGTTTTACCATCTGTCTTCCTCCCCAACCACACAAAAATGTAAGCTCCACACGGACGGGGATTTGTGGCTGTTCACTACTGTGCCTAGAACTGTGCCTGGTATATTGCAGATACTCCATAAGTATGTGTTTTGGATGAATAGATGAGCAGATTAAAAGGAATAATGCACATACAATTTTTAGTACAGGACCTGGCTCATAGTACATGCCCAATGAACACTTACTATTTCCATTATTGAATTATGTGGACGTGGCTTGTGCCTACCAGGGTTCGGGTGGGCAAAAGGGCAGAGGCATTTTTCTCTTATACTGCAAGTCCCTGGAGCAGGATAAGCTGATAGATTGCAGGAGCCTGTGAAAAGCAGCAGCCCCATGCAAAGCAAGGTGATCTGATGATTATTGGCAGCAGGTCAAGGCTCTGGTTCCCTGACCCCCCCGTCCACGTGGCCTCTGATGGGCTGACTGATGGGGCCTCTTGCGTCCCGCCCTAGGGAACACTTGTCCTTGCTAATTGTATGTCAAAGAAAAGCTGTTTCCTATGTCAAAGGCAGTTTCTGTTCTTCTGTCAGAAATTCAAAGACCATATTTCAGTTGCAAGCGGGGAGACAGTGTGCTTAGAGGTTCCCCTTCCTGGGGCCAGGGCTGCAGGGTCCTCCTCGTTGGCTCCCTGAGGCTTGGGGCTGTAGGAGCAGCCCTGCCTCTGGCTGCCTGTCATCTGCTGGGGCTTACGATGCCATTTGTTCTAATTCTTGTTGACATTTCATTTCACACACTATTAAATGAACCTCTCCAGAAGGGATGGGAGAGAAGTTTGCTTTAGTGAGAGAGGAAAAGTAATGTGTACTCGAGGGTAAAACAAGGCCCTGATTTATTTCTGTGATAAAAACCCCAGTAGATATGGAGCTAGGCCCCCCCAGCCCTGGGGAACTGGATGGAGGGTTTGGGCTCTCCGAGATTATATATCGCCAAAGACCTATTCAGCCCTGCTGCTTGCAGAGAGACTGGGGCAAGACTGGGGCAGCTGGGGAGGTGGGAGAGGGCCTCCAAAGGGTCCCAACAGCAGGAGGCACCAGATTACCTCCCCACGAAGAGATACAGAGCTGACACCATTCCATAATGTTGGCTTTTCTGGGTGCCCAGCAGTGAGAAGTAGAAAATGTGTCTGTTTTTTGTTGTTGTTGTTGTTGTTTCTGTGAAGCTGGTCACCAGCTCTGCAGAGGCCCTGCTCTGATTTTTAACCCTGACATAGCAGCAGCTGCCACTTATCTGAGATAAGTTTGTCAGAGCAGGACATTCTTCCTTCTTCCCCTCCTGCCTCGCTGCTTTCCTTTGAGAAGTATTTATTGAACATCTACTTTGTGCCAGGCTCTGTTTTGGAAGCAAAGAACAGCAGTAAACAAGGCAAACACAGCCCCTCCTCTCATGATATTTACACAAAGAAGAGAACCATGAAGGATTCAGTTACCACAAGTGGTCAAAACCTTGGCTGTACATTGGAAACACCAGGGTGTGTATGTAGGGTGGAAAGTGGAGGGGGAGAGATTTAAAAATGTGAATGCCTGAGTCTCCACACCAGAGGCTCTGATATCATCGATGAAGGGTACAGTGGACCCTTGGCACTTTCTACCTCTCCCCAGATGATTATCATGTGCAACAAGTTGGAGAACAATTGCATGACAATGTGGTAAATGGTATGAAGGAGGATTCAAAACTGCATTGAGACAATAAATCACCTTGCGGGAGGCCACAGTAACCAAAACAGCATGGTACTGGTACCAAAACAGATACATAGACCAATGGAACAGAGCAGAGACCTCAGAGGTAACACCACACATCTACAACTATCTGATCTTTGACAAACCTGACAGAAACAAGCAATGGGGAAAAGATTCCCTCTTTAATAAATGGTGTTGGGAAAACAGGCTAGCCATATGCAGAAAACTGAAACTGGACCCCTTCCTTACACCTTATACAAAAATTAACTCAAGATGGGTTGAAAACTTGAACGTAAGACATAAAACCGTAAGAACCCTAGAAAAAAACCTAGGCAGTACCATTCAGGACATAGGCATGGGTAAAGACTTCATGACCAAAAACACCAAAAGCAATGGCAACAAAAGCCAGAATTGACAAATGAGATCTAATTAAACGAAAGAGCTTCTGCACAGCAAAAGAAACTATCATCAGAGAGAACAGGAAACCTACAGAATGGGAGAAAATTTTGCAATCTATCCATCTTGACGCAGGGCTAATATCCAGAATCTACAAGGAACTTAAATTTACAAGAAAAAAACAACCCCATCAATAAGTAGGCAAAGGATATGAACAGACACTTCTCAAAAGAAGGTATATATTCGGCCAACAAACATATGAAAAAAAAGCTCATCATCACTGATCATTAGAGAAATGCCAACCAAAACCACAATGAGATACCATCTCATGCCAGTTAAAATGGTGATCATTAAAAGTCAGGAAACAACAGATGCTGGAGAGGATGTGGAGAAATAGGAATGCGTTTACACTGTTGGTGGGAGTGTAAATTAGTTCAACCATTTTGGAAAACAGTGTAGCGATTCCTCAAGGATCTAGAACCAGAAATACCATTTGACCCAGCAATCCCATTACTGGGTATATACCCAAAGGATTATAAATCATTCTACTATAAAGACACATGTACACATATGTTTTTTGTGGCACTATTCACAATAGCAAACACTTGGAACAACCCAAATGCCCATCAATGATAGACTGGATAAAGAAAATGTGGCACATATACACCATGGAATACTATGCAGCTATGAAAAAGGATGAGTTCATGTCCTTTTCAGGGACATGGATGAAGCTGGAAACCATCATTCTCAGCAAACACAGGAACAGAAAACCAAACACTGAGTGTTCTCACTCGTAAGTGGGAGTTGAACAATGAGAACGTATGGGCACAGGAAGGGGAACCTCACACACCAGGGCCTGTTGGGGGGTGGGGGACTATGGAAGGGATGGCATTAGGAGAAATACCTAATGTAGATGACGGGTTGATGGGTGCAGCAAACCACCATGGCACGTGTATACCTATGTAACAAACCTGCACGTTCTGCACATGTGTCCCAAAACTTAAAGTATAATTTTAAAAAATCAAAAATAAATAAATCACCTTGTGGGGCCTGACGGTTTGAAGAATTCCTTCAGGAAGTCGTGTTTGGCCTGAGATCCAGGACAGAGCTTCTCAAATGTTAATGGGTCTACCACAGACCTTCTGAGGATCTTGCTAAGTGCAGATTCAGATTCAGACGATCTGAGTGAGGCCTGTGATTCTTCTCATAAGTTCCCTGGTGATACCAGTTCTGCCTGTCTGGGGACCAAACATTGAGCAGCCATAAAGAATGATTAGGAATGACCTAGGCAATTGGGGTGTAAGTACAGCAGTGGACCTTCAGGGGTCCCCTGTTTAGCTCTTCATTCCTTTGCGTGAGGTCCTAGCTTGCCTCCCTCCTCTGCTCAGGACCCAGTGATGCCTCCTCTCACTTTGAATAAAAGCCAGAGTCCTTGCTGTGGCTGGCACATCCCTGCTCCCTCTCTGGGATTATTGACATTACTCTCTCCCTTGCTCTGTGCAGTCCTGGCGGCCTCCCTGCTGTTTTTCTATTTAGCCAAGCACATTCCTGCCTCAGGGCGTTTACAGTTTCTGCTTCTTCTCCCTGGACCCTCTTCCTCAGATAACCTTTACTTCTTTCAAGTTTCCATTCCAAGTCCACTGATGGAAGAGGCATTCCTTTTGCACCCTAGATAAAATTTGCATCCCCACTGCCGCTGTCTCTATCCCCTTTCCCTGTGTTATTCTTCATAGCACGTACCACCATCTGACATAGTTTTTCTTATTGATGATCTAGCTCCCCAGCTCTCCAAGAAAGCAGGGACTTATCTGCTTTATTTCCTATTACATTCTGACTCCAGCCTGGCACATAGAAGGTGCTTAGTAAACATTTGTTAAGTAAATGACTAAGGTTGGTTTCATGTTCATACATGAACTAGAATAGTGTCTGGCAGGAAATAGGCATTCAAGGCAGGTTGAATATGAGAATGAATGGGCAAATGAACAAACCAACATACTCTAGACTCAGCTCAGACCGCAGCCGGAGGCAGGTCACTTCCCCTCCCTAGTCCTGGATGTCACTGTAAGATGGAAGGCTGGGTGTGATGATTTCCAGGGTTTCTCCCATCACTAACAGTCAGTGGTTCTGTTTTTATGAGGGCTTAAGTCAGTGAGGATACCTGTTTGGCTGCAGTGAAATAGCCTTGTTGGGAGAAGTGAGCTGAAATGTTGAGAAGTCAGGTTGAGGTCAAACTAGAGGTGACTTTGAAGACTGGGCTTCAGACTTCACCTTCCTTCCAAAGGCAATAAGGGGCCACTGAAGGTTGTTGAGTGAGAGAGTGACATGATCAATGTGGTACTTTAGAAAGGCCAACGGGGCAGAACAGACTGGGTGGTGGGGCAGGGTGATTACGCCTCTGGCCGGCTCTCCATCTTGGCTCCTTGGCCCAGAATATGTGTTCAGGTCTGCCCAGGGAATGGAGGGAGAGGCTGGTAGACCCGTTTCTAGGCCATGAATTCTAGCTAAGGGCCTGTCCCCTTCTCTTTGGCCATCCCTGGGAATGGAGACTGAGTGGCCAGGAAGCTCCCGGACTTTGTTGCCCTGACCTCGTCCCTCTGATGGTTACACTGTTTTATGCCTGCAGGTCTTACGCTTCACTGTAACAGACTTGTTACAATGAGCCCCAGTGTGGAGCAGTCCGCTGGACTGTCAGGGGCATCTGCTTGAATCTCATTTCTACAGCAAACATTCTTTTCATCCTCTGCTACAACCAGCAGGCTCTGTGGGCCAGACCTCCACCCACCTTCCCCCAGGGAGTCTGATGACCTGGGGCATGGCTGGTGGAATGGAAAAGTGCCTGGTGCTGGTCGGTCTTCAGCAGGGTCAGCATGAATCCTAATGCTGCCTGTGGAGGGGTTGCCTGGGGTGGCCAGAGAGGTCACTGTGTCTGTCTCCAGAAAGAGAATGCTTGGAACCTCTGGGAACTCAGACTGCAGCTCACCAAGTCCACGAGGGACTCATGCTTTCCCTCTCCTCCCCTCCCCCAAAACCTGCTCCTCTCCCTTGTTCCTCATCTCAGGAAATGGCCCATTGCCTCTCTAGGGTGTCAGCCCAGCCTGGGACTTATGCAGACAACTCCCTCTCCCCACACCCACATCCATCAATGTGTGCCTGTTTGTACCTTCTAAATGTTTATGCATTCACTCCTGAGACCCTTATCATTGATCAGGCAAAATTATCCCACTAGCCTCGCAACTGGCCTCCCAGTCTCTAGTCTCACCCCCATCCAACCGTCTCATGATGAGTTGCAAGGATCATTCATTAGCCATTCATTCAACAAACATTGAGTGGCTTCTATGTACCGAAAGCTGTGTGAGGCACTGGAGATGCAGTGATGAACAGGAAAGCCCACAGTGTCTAGATGGAGAGACAGTGCCCCCAAGTCACTTCAATAATAAAATTCCAATTGGATTTAGAAGTACTGTGGTGGAAAGGAAGGAGGCCTGAGAGTGCTTGGCAGAGGGAGCGAGGACGTTTCCCTGAGTCGTTAGGATAGGACTTTCAGTGCCCTCTCACTCACGCAGTGAAGCCAAGATCCTTGGCAGGGTGGCCAGGGCCTTCTCCTTTTCTGACTGCTGCTTCCCACCCCAGCCTCAACTCTTGCCTGTCCCGCCAGATGACACCAAGCAACCCTGTCCACCCTCCATTTCCTCGTGCCCAGCACCCTTTGCTCTTGCTGTTCCCTCTGCCTAGAATGCCATTTTCACCTTTCTCTCTGGTCACTATGCATTTATCCTTTAAGACTCAGACCCTCCTTCCGGGAAGCCCACCTGGTCCTCTGTTTCTGCACTGCGATCAAACCTACTTCGTCATATTTTTATCTGTTCTGGGGTCTGCTTGCTCCACTAGGCCCTTATTCCTCCTTGGGGAGCCCTCTGCTCACCAATGCTGGCACGTTGCAGGGACTTGGTAAATATTATTAAGCTAAAAATGTCTGAGCTGGGACCAGCCTCACCAGTGGTAGATTGCAAGCTCTGAATGGACACAGCCAGTCTTCAAACTTGGGCTCTCTCCATCTCTTTACTTTACTCTTTTTAATACACGCAGTATTATTGAAATGCATACAGGGGCAGTCTGTGCATGCAGTGTGACTCTGTGTAATCAGCAAATTCATGGGAACTACAAAAAGCACAATTTATCAGGATGTTTCCATGTTTTCTGCATGAATTATACAGAACAGGTTTGTGCTATGAGTTTTGCTATTTTTATAAACCAGTCTTGCACAGTTTATTTTCCTTTAGCACATTTGTTGGGATAATTACATAGGGGGCATGTGTGTATGTGTGTATAATTGAAAAGTGGATTGGGGGTGTTCTGTGCTCCCTGTGAGTTGGAATGCGGTCGGGCTTCCAAGAGGATGCTCTAGAACTCTCTGGATCTGCCATCAGGGCTATAGGACCCTTGGCCCCTCGGCTCCTCGGCTCCTTTTCCACAAACATGAACAGGGAAAGTTTGCCCCTCAATTTACAGGAGAGACAGGTCTGCTCTGGTGCCAAAATTAGAGGAGCTAATGCGGGTAAGGACTTAGTACAGCTCCTGGCACACTTGAGTGTTCAGCAAAAGATAGAGGCTGTCTCCATCATTATCATTATTGTTGCCATTTTAATTAATATTTCATTTTGTTAATCATCACCAAGTGTATCACCAAAATACTAAAGATTTGCATCTCCCAGGGGAAAAAGGACACATTTTTCCTCTCTGGGCAATAATAACCAATTAAGGATATTAAAAGGATTTTATTTATGTAGATCTCTCTCCACGTAAATGAGTAAAAACAGGCAAGTCAATTGTCTGGGAGTAAGGGAAGCAGGTGGTTGCACAAATAA